>NW_019214006.1:396133-454294 GCF_002532875.2 Varroa jacobsoni
ATATAGACTTTCGCTTCAGGGGAATGAATAAAGTAGAGCAGTTTGTGGGTTTCAAACAAACAGGTCAATCGCTATGTATGACGAGTGGCTAAAGTTCCTGGCGGTTGAGAATATTACAACATATATATGTCAATCCGTTTCAATTGACGGCAGTAGCAATAGCGATATGGCAGGCAGACAGACAGACGATGTGCTGTTTGTGGTAAAGTTGATAAAAGCTATAGATGAACATCCAGCTGACTGGATGGGGCCGCTAAAGCTGACGCTGTAAGCGTGGCTTACCAAGTGAACGTGTGTTCTCAGCAAGCGTAACTGGACAGACTGCCAAATGGTGCCCAGAGCGGGAAGCGATCTGCAAGATGGCGAAAGGACATAGTACAATGTGGAGCATGTCTTATGTGGTCATATGGGATAGTTTCAAGCATTAGGAAATACCATAGAAGAATCGAAAAGGTTTCGAGCAGCAGCGAAAAAAGCCGTAGCTGCTCTCTGAGGTACAGTAAGACTGACAACGGGGTTTGAGATCTTCTCAGTAAACTTCAAAAGGACCCCTCATTCGGCCACTTTTGGAAGTTTCGTCACCATTGCACGGGTGACATACTGCCTTGAATTGGTTACCATTGTTTATATCTGTACGGCACAAACATCGAATCATTCAGAAAAGAAGCATGTCTGTTCTCCTAGGCAATCGTAACGTAGAGCGAAACAATACGGCCACTGCCGTGAAGACCGATTTGAGATGTTGCCCGAAGCCAGAACCGTACATTTGTCCCGTGCCGTTGGCTGTAAGGGAAGTGCGGGTAGCTCGGACTTCAGTAATCTGCAAGAAGATCTTACCTTAAGCGCAGTGATAAGGGAATAATCAACTCGCTAGTCTTCAGTTGCTCGATATGTTTGACCTGTTATATCGACCATCCAAATGTAGCAAGAACTAATTAAAGCCCCAATATTGATTTCCCCATTGGAAAGGTTTACGATAGGTTGGTAACTCTAACTAGTCTTTGAGCGAACGAAGGCTGTAAACAAAGCAGCGCTGTTTTAGAGATTTGCGTAAGTAACTGCGCAGGCAAAGTTAGGAGCCAATAGATAAGTTGGTGTCTCACAAGGCTGTGGCCATACAATATTGCTCGTGGAAACAGAAGTGCGAGACAAACTCGTCTGTGATCTAGACTTAATATGGGCTCCCGGCTTCTGCGCCAAGCCGCAGACAAGAAAACGGAACCCAAACAGGCCACAAAAGAAACCGGACACTTGTGGGTTATGCTTAACGTGTGAAGCATGCAAGAATACTCGGTGGTGGATGGAAGCATTACAGCAGACAAGCATGGCTGTGCTGAAATCAAGACATAGAACTATGTTATATTTGAATCAGTATATGTCTACAGTTCAAGATGCTCATGACGAGTGGCTTTCTCGCAGCTAACGAAGCCCACATCGGTTTCCTACAATGTACAGACAGAGAAAGGCTTTTGTTGTTACCGTCATTGGGCCTACAATCAATATGAGTGCACTGAAACGTAAAATATGTCAGCCGAAACGGAACAGAGGTCTAAACAGGTGGGTGTTTCAGCTTTGTCGTGATCGTGAGTCAGCAGACCATATTTTAGGTCGATGGAATCTAGCCTCATGTGTGCCTGATAGGATCGACAAAAAAGGATATTATTGGGGATTTCCGCCTTTCGTACAGGTTTTTTTTTATTTAGATTGCATACTTACCTATATTTGGTGAATACGTTTCTGGAACCATCTGTCTTTACGTACAACACCAAAGACTCCTGCATTAGGAACCTGACTGATGTAGGTGTTGCTGGACTTCCAACAGGTCTGTGAAACGATATGACAGTCGTGCACGCATCTAGTAGTCTTAATAATGCAACCTATTTTTTTTTATTAGAAGTATTTGGTGATAATTTTTGTCAACGGTGAGGGTTGAACCAGCATGCCCAATATACTTGTGAATCATGATTACCATAAATGACAAGCATACAGCCCGCCTCCACCACGGGCGGAGTCACTGCGACGGTGCAATGCCAACTGCTGCTCGTTACTGTATCTCAGTTCTCAGCTTAGTTCACTGAACAGCTGTGAGATTTGTCGAGAACCGCTGTAGGAAATTGCAGACGCCAACGACGTTGGTGTGGCATGTCGACTTTCAGCCTTAGCACTGAGATGAGATGGCCTACTAATAGCATTATTGAATCTATTTTCAAAATGGTCTGGGTCCCGTGAAGTTTTTGGTCCTGCAGCTGCCGCTGCAGCCGGTTCTACTTTCAACAGAAGCTTAAAATGGTTTAGATGTTATATACCACAAAGTAATAGTAGTAGTAAGATATCACTCGGCATTTTTCGCTCACCCTTTACGAACGCAGGTTAGTCGCAGTTAAACTATTCACTATTGGATGATACTGAAGAGGATCAAATTGAATCATCAGTAAACAAGAATTCTTCAACTTCTGTATGAAATAATCGTGTGGGAGTTTACAGATTGAGATGCTGAAGTATATTGCTTTTCTTTTTATGGAGAGGATAACGAAAAAAAAAAGCCATTTTTTGCCGGAACGGAGGCGTCTTCCTCGTAGTCAGAGAGGCCAGATCTCAATCGATTGCTCGGTCCTCCGGGACCCATAATATAAACATACACAGAGTAAAGTGGAGCTTCCTTCACCACATTTCGAACCGATTCTGGAAAAATTCAAATGCTGACTGCCTGTCACGGATATCACTGATCTCTAAATTCAACGTAGTCACAAGCCGAACGGACAGCGAGCACAGGACATTTCTTAGGTGACAAACAAGGACAATTAAAGCGGAGTTCTTCTACGCGGAAACTGCGTTTACCAGTGTCAATGTCTGGCCTTTATTTTGACCATATTTGGATATATTTGGTGTATTGTGTTTGTTAACGATGAATAGATTCAGCTGGACACGAAATAACGCTAGCACTGCCTATTACACTGTTGATTTTCATTTTTCGAAGGCTGTGTTTTCGGAGTTCGTAGTGTACAACCTACGAAACTAATCCCGTTTCGTGTATTGAGCTCCAACGCAATTGTTCGGTGTCAGTTAAATTCCGCCCCCCTAAATGCATATCTACGTAATTTTTTCTACCTGCCTCATACAAATACAACTGGACCAATTTGGCTAATTGATTACCTTCTCTATTTAGGAATTACTATGGATATAAAATTGAATCAAGTAAGGCTTAGTTAAATAGGAGGGTAAAGAACGGAACCACGGAGCGATCGGCGAGTAAACGAAACATCGCTAATACGAGTCCACGAATTTCTTTCTGGCTGATGACGGACGTTATTTGGTTTGTTCGCTGTTGGTCGTCATTAATGTAACAGAATTTCTGCTCATCGCAAAAACTTGTAAAAACGGGAAATAGGTATGGTATCCTTCTTTGGCATCACTCACTCGGCGTCCTGCGGTAGCGTCAACGTAATGCGTTCTCCGCGTTCGGACTTCTGACAGCTGCATGCATCGGTGCCTAGCAGACTTTTCGGGATTCGATTTTTCTACATCGACTGGCCTAATAATGGTAGCAAATCAATTCAAATATATAACGTTTAGTCCAAGTAATGGAACTCTTTCGTAAATATACATGTTTGGCATAACTACATTATACAGACGCCTTCTATTCTGAAAAGTATCTCTACTATAAGATTCTGGGCACATCCTATTTCCACCCATTTTTCTGCTGTGCGATTGCATTGTGAAATTAGATCCTGTAGCCAGGGAAACAAGCTGTGGACTCTGCAGGACGTCACGGTAGCAGCGAAATGCTCTAAAAGTACATGTTTGTTCTAAGATACCCTTCTATACATCGGTTCCGTTATGACGCTACCTGAATCGCACGCCATGTTTCGTGCTAGCTTCGTTCGTTTCGGCTATTGCTTGGCACGGTATTATGTCAGATCTACTGAGCAATCTGCAAGCAAAACAAAAGATGAAACATCTGGCGCGGTTACTCTCAACACGAGCGGAATGAACATTTTCGGTTGATGTGAGAACGTTCCGCTCATATCCAATATGGCGATGTTTGCTGTATTCAGCTATACCACGCTGCAATCTGCTACATACACCATATTTGGCAACGGAGAATACATCTTTTCGACCAAGACAGTAACGCTAGAGGTGACGCATTTCCGTTATTCCACTTACCGTTCGTGCCTTTATATTTTGTGATGTACATTCGTCCGCCGACCAATCCGTTCTAGCTGACAGCGGATAAACGGCAATTTACCCAAGAGTTCTTCTGTCACTGTTCCGTCCTTTCGTCGCGTCATGCGTAACGCACATATTGCACGATCCTGCAACAAAATCGTCAGTTACTTTTCATTGATATAGACGTTATTTCCTTCAGGTGTCAACGGGCAAACGATCATGAAATAAAGTGGTGGCAGGAGCAGAGCATCAAAACGTCGACAATGGCGACGCTCGCCATCGACAGACGACAGTAGGCGAAGGCCGCTCAATGGGCAACGCCCAAGCCGTGGTACCGGGTACCCGATGCCAACGTCGGAAATCCTTTATGCCTTGAATCGCTCTCGTTGGTTCGAGGGAAATTTTGGGGTTTTCGATTTTCTATCGGACGCTATTTTCCTCATCTGCTCTGGGTTCTTCAACCAGCCACGGGCTAAAAGTTGATAACCAGTCAAGTTACGGCGGGTCAATAGTCCGAGTCGCGCAGGTGGCCACCTAGGTGGCGGATTGAAGACTAACGTGCACGACGACAAATCATCATCCTTCGTTGTACGTTAGATGCCACAGCTAGCGCCAAATAGATAAAAATAACAGACAAAAAGTATTGTTAAAGCGACCCTCGAGCTTTCACAAACCCGTTAGCGAAAAGCGGCCGAACATGTCGCAGTCGCTATTGCAGAAATGAGGCCTGTACTGATGAGGACGCGTTAAGCAAGGCCACTTCTAACAGGTGCCATTATATATATACTAAATACTAGTGGACGTTTAATTGACACGAGTCAACGAATCCGGACATTTCATTGGGCGCACCACCTAATGTTATTATTTGACACAAACATGAAGCTTCTACGTTGGCAAGTAACGAAGACCTTGTTACCTAGTCGAGCTGTAGCATTCGCTCGTCTTCAAACGGTCCTGGTCTTTTCCAAACTATCTAGCTTTTTCTCGAAAAGAGAGACGTGCGACTTATGAACAATGAAACTGGTTACTGTATTTACGAACTTCAAAGTATAAAATGATTGACGGCAACGACTAATACTATAGTCGACACGTCTGCATGACAGCCATGCCGTGATTAATACCTGAAAGTAATTTTAGGCGCTATGTCGCCTTTGCTTGATTCACTCCATAAGATCTCCATAATTAATATGATCGTCGTGCAGTTAAAGACAAATCGTGCATTTTGTATGCAAGTTCTTATTGTGTACTATATATTTCGACTCGAAACATTCAGTTTCACAGAAGGCATCTGAACGTCAAAAAGCTCAATGAAGTCCTTCAAAGGATTTAATTGTCGACCGTACGTCTTCCACACAGGAGTCCTAACACAACAGTAAATGTCTGTTGTTATCAAAACAATCAGATGTCGCTATCTGAGTGCAAAGAAAGCGTCAAATATCTGTGGGTTCAATCCATGTTGATCAAGGCGAAAAGAAAGCTACGAAAGGTTACCGCACGCTCACAAGTCGTCGCCAAACAGTAGACTTAGTTAGAATCATGGGAGCTTATTATATATCTTCGTTGTTATCAAGTATGTGCAATCCCAATTGCAAACAGTGTGTCCTCGAGTACGCTCGGTGTACCTTTTGGTCTTAATTCCTCGAGCAGAAGCTCGTCGTTGTGTTTGACGTGGAAATAAATCGAGTGGATAGCCGTGGACGCCTATGCACCCGCTTTTGGCAATACGTATATACGGCATTTCACTGGCAAACACAGCTTCCTTGTCTGCCCTTCTCACAATATATCGATCATTTCTAGTAGGTCGAACCTCGTACGCCGTACATACTCATATTAGTGTCATCTAATGGATGTTAAAATAAGTACGCCACTGGCCAGCGAAGTGTTAACTGTGTCTCGGAAAATGGTTTTGACTCATCTCGCTTAGCGGGTATGTACCACCATGCTGGGAGTGCTCTAAACTGATGTAACAAATGGCCCGATCTCTTCGTCTACTAAAGGGGCTTCTTTGAGAGCAGACTCCATCGGCTTGGTCATCATACCCACGTATTAGCGGCCGTTACGGAGCCAACATCGTGCAAGCTTGATGGTAAGGCGCCGTAGTTACTATTGATTTTAGCCGGCCGGGAGGCAATGAAAAATGAGCATCTACTTGCAATGTCATCTGGCAAGCTTGCGCTGTCAAAAACGTCCGTAGCGTATTTTCTTGTTCAGTTCAATTAGTGAGCCCTATTTATAGCAGTACTTCAATCACTGAACGGCAGCAGTGGCAACATAGATCTCCGATGGATGCACTTTAGCCTTTCGGAACGCTTATTTATAAAGTTCCTATCTAAATAAAGGCTGCTTTATTAAAAGCGAGCTTAGCCAGTGGAAGTCGACGCAGATTTCATGCTTGGTTGATTTAAATGAAAAAGCATTACACGTTGACGCTTGACCAAAGTGTCACCATAAATAAGATGACAGAAAATCGAGGACCGTGACCATTAAATATATTTCTCCAAAAGCTATGATAGAAGAAGTCTGCAATTTTTTAACCGCAGATATCAGCATAAAATGAAAGAATTTAGAACAGGACATGAATTAGCGGCTTCGGTAGAATCTTGCTCGTCATCTGAGGCGTTCGCTTTCGTAAAACTTACATCGGTAAAGAGAACAACACCACAAGCGTCGATATTTTTTTTCTTTCTGATGGAGAGCAATTTTCAATTTCCGCCAGTGTAACGCCACTGAATTTCGGCCACTGAATTTGATGAACGCCCGTAATGCAGCGAAATTGTTTGTTTTACTGGCCTTGGCAGCAGAGTACGGCCTTTATGCTGCAGCGAATCCGTTGTTCAACTAATGTTTGAAAGCAGTAATGAGCGCTTGACGTTGTGAAGTCATAGTAACACACTTATTTATTAAGCAGACAATATGTTTTCTCTTTATCGCATCTAGTCCATTGGGTGACGCCATTTATATGGCTCTGTTTATGCCGTAAATAAACGAATAACGTTGCAGTGGTGTATATTGAAAGTGGTATTGGTTTGCGTTCGAGCGACTTACAGCGCTAACTAACAACTCCATATTGTACTACTTGAGGGATCGCATGTGTGTTATTGCATCTCTATAGCTGAGTACTTTCATTGCTATTAGATTTGGTACAGACAGTTCTAGATACTAGATTTCTTGCACGCCGTTAACTTTTTTTTTCCTCGATTACAACTTGTTGCTATATATACAATGGCAATATATTGAACTGTGTAGTACGCGATTTAAACGAAGCCCGAAAGATCGAATTGCTATATATTCAAGGCGGGAAATGTAAATAGGCTATGAGTTGAAAACGCTGAGCGACGTCTCTGGGGTTGTTTCTTGGAGTCATCGCCTTCCCCAAGTATCCTGTGGACTATAACCTCCAAGAAAAGATAGACAAACAAAATAGCCGATAGTCGTTGGCGCCTCATTAAGCTCTGCACCTAGGACCAATCTTTACCGCTGTTCAGATGTTTCTTTCATCAAAAACGAAAATCATCGGTGTTCTCTCACACACACACACACACATATATATGTATATATATGCATAATCAAAAAACTCGTAGTAAAGCACCTTCTGATTCAAGTATGTCGAACACACTCCCCGTCATGGGTTACAGAACCAGTTACTTCAAATGATTGTGCTCTTTTAATAGGCCATCCTTTACAGTTGCCTTTTCTTCAGCTTCTTGCCCGTTTATCGTACGAATAGATTGCATAATCGGATCTACTGTTAGAGATAGGAGAAAAGTTAGATTTTTTTAATTTTGCGCATACGATTCGTGCTTTCAAGGCCCTGCCAATACGAAATACAATTAAGGCGCAGCTTCTAGCATTTTACTGTGGCTATCCGTAATCAATGTCAACTGCACTGCGATGGCGATAAAAAATTCTTCGGCCCTTTTTTCATCCCTCTATTTAACTCTGATTGACGAGAATCTTCTGATCGACCCTCCGGATTTTGGACTCCTGCTTCTAATCTGGCGTCGCCATAGTCTAATGTGATTGTGATTTTCTCGAGCCACTTAGCAGACGGCGTTTGTGACCGATGCTTGGTCATACCCGCACCTATCTAAGCTCCATTCCCGGGCCTACCAATAGGCAACGGTATGAAAATCGTCTAGCGAAGCAAGCGCATCTCCTTGGAAGAAGCTTGTACCGCTGTGGCGCGTACTGAGCGATTTCCTCAGCATAGGCTAGCTGCTACGATGAAAGCACTGGTGGCTGGCTGTTTGATTGACCAGCCACCTAGTTCACTTCCGTTGCACGCGATTCAAGTTACAAACGATAAGGGATGTTGTAACGACGGACCGCCTCTTCCCAAATAAGGACGTACAAGCTATTGTAACATGATCGTGACACCTATCCTATATATGATCGAAATAAAGAACACGCATGAAAAAAAAAATCGATTTCCTTCGTATAAAATTGAAATTTAGACGCAGTAAATGTTAATACTGAATATTTTTTTTCAATCTGAACTGGGTTTCGTGCTTTATGCTGTTCGGCATTGCTTTGATTTGTCGGTTCGTAGCGTTTGGATGTGAACCTGGGCCACCACGCGTTCTTAAATTAGCAGGAAACACGCTACTGTTGCAACTGCAGAGGAGATATAAACATTATTACTTGATCGGTTGTTGTTTTTTTTTTAAGAGAATAAATGATTTTCAAAAGGTAATATATTTTTCCACTGCAATAGCTACGAGAAGATTAAGTTTTGTTGAAAGCCAGCTACGTGAGCTATAACATGATAATTGTTCGGACGTGTTTTCATGTTTGCGTTATTTGAAGTTCTTACAGATGAAGGACAAAAAATGAAAACATAAGAATGGAGCACTGTATTTGTTCGGCTAGCCTTTTATCTCTGTTTTTTTTTTTGCAATATTACAATCTTCTCATAATTACATTTAATAGTAAACATCAATTCGAAGCCGTATTGGTGTATGTACAGTTTTATTGAATCAGGCCCCTATATAGGACACACACTTCAATCGTAAAGGTTCATAAAGGTAGAGAAAGGTATAAATGGCGATATTTTGTTACCTTTGTATCAACTGATTATTACAAAACAACGGCGAAGATTGATAATGAATGAGGTTCAGGTGACACTTTCGAGATTATTTGCAGTTTGCTATTGGCCATTTTAGTGAAGTATATGGCTCTTTCTGAGAAAGCATCCACAAAAAACTGATTTTAGACCCAAATACTTCCTTAGGAGTAAACTAATTCGCCCTTTCGCGGAACTATGCCGTACCTGACAAAGCAGTTTAAAAGAAAAAATCCTAAAAAAGACTTCGTCAGTTTTCATTTAACGTATTCTGGCTACCTATTAACAACTGTTGTTCTCTCATATCAGTTCAATTAGTTTCGCCATGTTGCTAGCACTCAAAGACTACGTCTGTCTGTTCGTCCAAGTCGCTGTTCCGAAGCACGGCACAAAGGACAGCTCTAACCAGCCCTTGGTGGAAACGAATGCAGTGTATCCTGCTTCTCAAAAGCTTTCCCGCACCTACTAACTTTAATAACCTAAGGGCCTTCTGCCTCCCCAGTCCTGTTGCTTTTGGTGTTTTTTTGTTGTAGCTGCCCTCGTCGTCCTTGTCGTGGTTTAGCAAATCACTGCCGCGGTCCGCATTTTTTGTTATTGTGGAGACCTCAGATGTGTGGAAATTTGTAGCCATATTGCCAACACGTTTCTACTGCCAAGTAGAAGTTCTTTTCTTAGCTCACAACGCTGGTTTTTGCAAAAGGCATCAGAATAGTTTGGACGCTGAGCGACTACTAGCGCTATTGCTACAAAATGGCCGAACAACCGTTCTTGTTGCTATCAGTTTAGTTCCTTTGTTTTGATGGCCCGTCGTTTCTGCGGGCTTCTGTCTGCGCAGCAGAAGAGCCCGCAGACCTCAAAATATCCCGAAAAGACCTACTGCTGCTCCTTATCCAGCCTGGCGGCCTTTCGTCCTTTTGGAAATTTTGATACAGGTTTTGCATATCTGGGAAAGGAAGGCAGCAGAATGCTGCCACCAGCGGCAATGAACTTGTAAAAAGAGAATAGCTGACTGGCCTTCTAGCTCGAATTGTTGGTTCCACATACGACGACACGAACGAAAAACCCGAGCTATTTCAGTCGGAAGGCGGGCGTACCAAGGGTTCAGCGAAGCGGGGGCGGAAAATTGGAGAAAGCTACTAGTGCCTAAACGCAGAGTAGGCGTGAAGAAATAAGAAGCTGTAACACAAGCAGATTCTGCGGCAGAAAGCGTGAATGCGAATTCTGTCTCCTTTGTTCAGTTGGGCTGAAAGCCACGGCAGTGGTACGAGTGGCCCGAAAAGGAGTCATAAGCTGCTGCCACACTTTGCTTTTGTTTGCAGTTGGTGTGCGATTAGTGAGTGATACCGCTCGCTTGCCCTCATAGTAGCTCAGGGTCTTACAATTTCTTTCTTTCTTGTCTTATGTGTTGTACGCAGCAACGTTCTCGTAGTTTTGCGCTGCCTGAACCAACGGGGTGCATGAATGAGCATGTCCAGCCCTCGTTCCGACACAGCGGAAAGGAAAAATAGATGAAAAAAGGCCATTTTCAGAAGCAGAGAAATGGTGTTTCTTCCTAAAAACATTTAGATGGAAACCAAGAGGGGCGGAAAACCCACAAGCTATTTCTGACACTACCATAAAACGATAATAGCCGCTTCAATCCTTCACCAGGAATAAACGTAACTAGCTCTTCGTGTGCCTTAGCTTTAAAAAAAACGCACAAAGGAGAAGAAAAAAGATAAAAATGTGTACCGTAGTGCTTTTCGTGTACAGCGTTCAACGTACACACGGACAGATCGTTAACAGATCGAGCGGATTGCCTTCCATACCTCGAAATCGTCGTCATTGTACGACTTTAACCCATAATACTGAGAGAACAGATTGTTTGCCTAATTCATGCGCATCCATGTGCAGTTAAAGAAGACCAAAGTCTAACATACACAGTCGAAACCCTGACTCTGCATATTCAAGCACAAAAAAACGCTACGTTTTCTGCTCTTGAATGTACACTTCATCCTGTAACAATCGAATCCCTTTACAATTTATCAACTAACCACAATCCGCTATTTTCGCTAGAAACGGAGAACAAGGTGCATTTAATAAATGAAGGAAGACAAATTAACATTTTTCGATCATTCTTCGGCAAATTGAACCATTCGCCTCAAAAAACTTCTTAGAAAAATAGGAACAAATTCGTCTTAGATTTATCAAAGTAAATTTCTTTGTACGTGTACATATATGAATATTGTGTTTAAGTATGGTAGATCTACTACGCTAGTTTTTGGCTCCATCTACTATAGACAAGACTAATACAAGACTAAATCGTTTGTCGTCGAGAAATATTGCTCATAATCTATTGTAATCATAGTGAGATCATTTGAAGTTAGCGACATCGGGCGTGAATGAATAGTTATCCTTCCTGCTTTCAAATCTAGATTTTTTTGGTGGTCCAGTTAGGTTTGCTTCGAAATCCGTTCATATTCAAAAGGTCATATTGAATTAAAAACAATTTGACCTTATATAGTGGTCTTTTAATCGGTGGAACTTCAACTCGCTGATGTGTTTTTATAAACGATTGTGCCACCGCTAGTTAGAGCAACGCTTTCGACAAAGATCGTACGTCGCTGACTTTCAAAGGATGAACAGAGCCTCTGTACAAAGTTTCAATCACGTTCTGTGATCGAATGTGCAGCTTAGAAAAAAACCAAATGCACATTTCTATCAACCGCGTTGCCCATCTGATGTTCCACCTGCATCGTTTCGATAAACGTATGACTGAAATTTCGTTTACGAAAAAACCAAGATGATTTAGAGCAGTTCGACGAAATAGTTCGTTTTCACTTTTATGAAGCTTGTATTTTAAGCATCTTAACATTGTTTAAGCTCGTGAGTTAAAAACAACTAAAACCAAGCTAGTTCAGGCGGAGAAATATTCGAGTCATTGCCATATAGATGCGGGCCTTATTGGAATAAATGTAGAATTTCCATTATGCGGCCCCCACTACCTAGATCAGTTGTAGATCGAATGAGACCTGTGTATATATGATGCAATCTAGCTTGGTGCCCAGCTTCCAGTAATTGCCAAGCACTCCAGTGGCTTGGTCGAAATATTGTAGGCGTTCCATTGTAGACCGAAAGTAGCGAATTGAGACTGAAAATAGAAGACGTCAGCTTACGTACCTGGAAAAATTTCGTTACGTCACAACACTAACCGTGATTCCACGCAAGATTTTCGAAAACTGTTAAATATTTCATCGCGATACATACAAAGTAAAGAACATTGAGTAAATTCCCGTTGCCTTACACTATTGCCCTTTGCTGGATGGAGAATTACTATTAAGTTTCTAATTTATGACATCTTTGACAGGGAAATGAGCAGAGTTGTCCAAAGTTCAAGGCTATACTTCTTTTCTGTATATCTTCGTGACAACTAATAGAATAGCCAATAACATAGTTGTAAAGTCCACGCCGTAGTCGTAACTTGCCTCAATGCTGTCTCATTTGAAGTCAAGCGACTTTAAACATCGCTCGTTGTCGAACGACAACAGGCGGAAGTTAAAGCCTAATTGCTTATTATTTGCCTTAAATGTTTATTGAGCGTAGCTAGTTTCATGATATTTTTTGTTTCTCTATGTAAATCGGTGCTTGTATCAAGTTGGCAACACAGTCCCTGTAGCACCCTCAAGAAATCGTGTTCTTTCCATGCAGCTTGTTCTATTGAAAATATGTGAACAGTAAAGAGAAAAAAAGCTTACTTTCTTATTATTATAAACCAAGCGAAACAGCTACACTGACATATTTGACAATATTAGATTTAAACCTAAGCGTTGATTTATGAGCTTCACCTCGCGGAAGTCATCGTTCAGCCAGGTCCATCGCAGAAATTTGCCCAGATTGGCCCATATGTCGCCCACTAGTGGCGGGATATGCCTGGCAAATTTCTTGTTGATTATCATCAGGATATAGAATTAATTATATGCGCTTCTATCAGTGTAGGGCTAGCATTAGAAGGGGCCCAATTTGAATAGTGTCTCACACGCGGTATTTCGATTGGTGTTACTTACGTAGCCTGCAGTCCGGGAAATAGCTGTTGAAGCCGCCTAATAGCCTGTGTTCAAATTTGACGAAGTATACTATGTTATTGATGCGATCATGGTCTGTTTATCCAGATCTTGAACGTCCTCAATATATTTTCTGTTCATAGTAACGGAATGATGCTTCTTATAGGATCTGCCGTAGCACCTAGCGCAAATTCAATGACATTTACCTTGATAAAATAAGATTGATTCTCTATTTGCTTATACTATTGTGATATATCGTGTATCAATTACTGAGCAGTTTTTAGCAACTGAGTGAATCCTCAGTGGGGATCGTTTGACGACGCTTGTTCGTTATCTCGTCCGTCGTCCCGCATCAGCATTATCGTCTAGTTGCTTGGAACTCTAGATATAGCTGGTGCCGTTTGGCGACAAAATGGAACGACCATTAGTGACCTATTTGTCGATCGTTTGGTAGGCTTAGGGCGACAATAGCCGATTAAATAATAATACACATGTATTTTTAGATTATCGCAAATGGCAGGCAAAAGCCAGGAGCCGTTCTTGGCTCATTACGAAACCGTCTAGCCCACAAGTGTCTAGTCGAACAACCCCTTGCGCCCAACTGCAGTTATCGGATCAGTACATGTGTTGTCGCTGCCAGCTGTAGTAATTGTCGAACAAGTCAGCAGAAACAACATATCCATTGTAAGTTTTGGCTCGCTGGTACTGGTCAGTTAGTTTGACTTTCTCACCTCATTAAGTCCTACTTGTTCTCCCTGCGTCAACTTAGCCACGTCATGAGGTCATAACACGCAGCGGCCCACCCTGAGCCTGCAAGACGCACCCAAGCCAAGGAGCAGCAGCTGTTCCCTGTCGATGTTTTGCAGGGCCCACTAAAGCGATAGACAGGCAAACGACAGGATGGCGGAAAACGTGAGACACAGTGAGAGACCTGAGTCACTAATTAACATCTCATTAGAAATTCACTACCCCGACTACGAGCGACCTGACGTTCTTGCAGACTCTCGATACTGTAATGGTTGTTAAGTGTACATGCAGAACATGGACCCAGCTGGTAGGCGGACAGGCGATTCCCGCAACGACGGCCGAATAGTCAAAAGTCGAGACAGGCGGCATTAGAAAAGGTGCTGCTGCTGCCACTACTACTACCAGCGCCATATATGCAATGATCACCACGACCAAAAGCAGTGGTCATCTTCAAGGGGTGCAACGCTATAACTCGATCATACCCGTTCGAAATTTGGTCTTCCCGAAATAGACATATGACGAGAATCGATATGAGCACTACTGTTTTTTTAGTATATATATTAAGAAATTATGCCCAGGCGTGACACGGAGGGAGCGAGTTAGGTCGGGCATGTTTCGCGCATACCGTCTAAGACAGCGTATTCTATATGCGTACATATCAAGCAAGCTTTTGCCCTGCATAGAGCACAGAGTTGTTAATCCAAAAATGACTAGTGGCTCAAAGGGAGATCCTAGTCGCCCATGTAATTTTGTACCGCTTCATTAGAAACAGTAGTACAAAACGCGGGCAGTTGACAGCTGCGTAAATCCGGCCCGATGATCTTCATGATACAGGAAAGAAATGTCTATTTCCTATATGACCCGTTAATCAAACACAGATCTTGAAAAAAATGAAAAAAAAAAACAAATTCAAAAAAACGCTAGTATAGTCGACAATACACGAATTCGTTCTTACCTTTGATATCTGTCGCACTGCACTGCGAGAACATTTCAAGGCGCAAGTAGTCAATGTTCAGTGAAGAAATTTGGATCTACCGCTGTGAAATAACCTCACAGAATTTTCCAAAGCCGATTATAGATTGTCCATTGATAGGACATGGTTCAGCGTACTCGTGACAACGATATTAAGGCATTATTCTTCCGTTCAATTGTATGTGTTGCCATTCGAATTGAATAATCAGTACGGAAATTATATTTTGGTGAGGATTCGTCATGTCAATTGGAGGTTACCTAAGCTTGTGTGTCCTTTTGACTTGCAGTTGGAACCATTTACAAGGACTATGAAAAGAAGAAGCCGGCTGCGTAAGAAGCAATGGTATTTTCATCTAGTTTTCTACTCAGTCATCCCTGGAGGACGAACAGTCCTTTCGCTTTCGTTTCTACATCCAAGTTAGAGAAGCGTTTAGGTGCATGCGAAATATTATTTCAACACCTGCTTGTCATGTCAAACGAATTGTTTACTGAAGAAAATAGTTATTATCCAGTGTGTTAATTATCCAATCGTGACAAACGGTCAGTATAAGTATAATATTTTACGATTTGTCCATTAATTATGTAGCATTTGTAAATAAAAGTACTATGAATTAGCTGGTAAGGTGCTTGACATCGGTCAGACTGGCTAGAGTGAAGCGATACGCATTTTTTTCCGGTTTTTTTTTATAAAGTAAATATGTATTTTGAACGTAAGAGACATAATACACCCGAAAGGCTATATCGGAACCTCATCTTGAAAAAGCACTCAATAACACCAGTCAAAAATGTAGATTCTTGAATATTTTCATATAAATGTCACCTTTGAATAACGTCTGGTATTCCAGCCCGCTCTGGCTCGCCGCGATTCTAAACGGGTATTAATAAGTTTGGGCTGCTATAATAACTTTCTTAGTTGACACGGTCTTCTTGGCTTTCAACTAGATAGGCTGATTTGTTATTGCTACTTACGAATATTGTGTAGGAAATATATAAAAAAAATATATATATATTATTTAAATATATAAAGAATATTGTAAAGTACAAAATAGTTAATGCAATTAGGCTCTTAGCTTCATAATGTGTCTGACACTACATATAGTATGTATGTTTACATAAGTCATACAAATGCTCGAACCGTGTTTATGCAAATTTCTATAGGTTTATTAAGTCTCATGCAAAAACTCCTAGCCGTGATGCACCACCAGGACGCCGTGTGTAGAACACTCTGGTCGCGGCAATCTGAGCGCGTTAAAGCCACGCGTCTGCCAGATGGGCACAAAGGCCGAGTAGGGCGAAGAAACGGCGATGGGCGCTGGCCACGCAACAGCACAAAAAAAAGCGTGCTATAATTATCATGTATATCACAAGGTATCGTCCCACGCAAGGTGCCCAGTTGTACGATTAGGCGTAGGGCCATGACGCAGCTATTCCCACAATTAGAATAGGCTTAACGACACATCAATAGAATTGCTATTCACTGTAGAATACGTAGCAAATAGCTATAGATCGTCCAGACAGATAATGCTTAATCAAGCCAAACAAATGAAGAATAAATTAAATAGAATGCCTTTTTTTTTTTTTTTTTTTTTTTTTTTTGGTTACGTGAAGCAATTTGGCGCAGCAAGATGAACTATAGCCCAATGTATGTTTTTCTGACAGGCCAATTCAACCAGCATGAGAGGAAGTACAGATTGTTTTTTTAAAATTTGCTTCCCATTTTTTCGTGTTAAGCGTGTCCCGTTGCGCATTCCAGCAAGACCTCAGCACGACAGCTCATATACGCAGTCTCAGGACAGGACAGCACAGAAATGAAACGCTTGTCGATCTCGTAGATCAATCACTATCGGTTGTCGTATATAAAATATAGCTATTGGAACGAACATGAATGAAGCAGAGCATTAGCCCTTTGTTTAGATTTAACAAAATTAAAAAGTCCACAGGCAACAGAACTGGACAAATAGCCTTAATCGACTTTTGTCAGACCCCACTCCCTGTCTCCTGTACTTTTGCTCCTAGACCCGTACTTCGCCCCACAGAAGTATCTAGCAGCTGCGAGATGATCCGTGATATTGGTGCTGTTGATGACAACAATGTGTTGAAAAAGTTTTTGCCGTCTCAGTAATTCTCAAGTATGCCTTTAAGTAGTACATAGCAGGTCTGGCCTGACGAAGAAGTCTGGCTGTGAACGGCAAAAGAAGATACATCTTTGAACTCTTTTTCCGAAACAGAAGTACGAAATGTCAGTGGCAGACTTTGCTGCCTGGCTCGTTCACTAGGCGAGGGTGAGGTTGCAGAATAGATGTGCGACTGAGGATGGCGGGATAGCGATGTTGACTAGGCCGGAGATGACAGCAACTTGCTGCGGCAGCGGAATCACCAGTAGCGACAAGAAAAACAGAGTCGTATCAGTAACTACCGTTTTAGTAGGACTGGGTGTGGTTCGTCTGGTTATCTACCTGCTACGACTGCTGCAAAATCAAGCAGCCTGCTGTACGTCGACGTGGGCAATGAGTGAACGAAGCGTAGTGGTGATGCTAGTCACGGCCAATCATCAAATAGGGCGAAATGTAAAGTATTCTGAGGAGTAAGTCGGGGTTACCGAAACGACCTCGAGACCCATCGTTAGTTTTAACAAGTTGTTGAGGCGGCAACAGGGACAGATAAAGCGACGCCCTATATGATAGGATGGTTCGGACAACTACAAACAAAAGAGAAACGAAGCTGCAGGCGAAGTTTCGCATCGCCTCGAGCCAAAAAACAGCCAGCGGCAGCGTGGGGCTGTCGTGTATAGAAAGGAGCAGGCCGGAATAGAGGCAGCAAGGTAAGTGCCTCGATGATTAATTGGCTGAATACCTTTAGGGAAGGCATAAAGGAAAAGCAGGCTGTCTTGATCTTGCTGAGGCGATCAAAAGGATGTAATGGGAATAGTGACTGGGAAAGCGATTGCCGGTGAGTGAGTTAAGGCTACTCGGGGACCTTACGGCTATGCGTATTGCCCTGTCCCGTTTCAGGTAGCACATTCCCGATCCGTCGGTCGATTCGGCCGCCAAGTCCCCATCGGGATCCTTTTCAGTGCGTAGAGACCTTTCATCGTGTTAGGTTCGCTTACATCGCCATCGTTATTCCTGCGCTGTGCTGCTGTTGCCAACGCTTCGTCGATCGTCACGTAAAAAAAGCGTGTTGCGCTGAATGTCAGCCTTCCGCGCTTCACATACACGCACCTATGTCTGCGCGTCCCGGTGCACCTCTATCTGAAGTGTGGAAGGAAAAGACAGACAAGTGGACCGGTGCATTTGCCGTAATGAAACACACATACGCAGGCAGACTGAACAAATTTAGAGATTAATAATTATAGCAGGTATAGATGGTGTCATTAGCAACGGACCGCTTTAAACAGATGGATGGCACATTCAGGTACGCGCGCGTGCGTTAATCTGCACGAACATTATGCATAGAATGAATCACTTACGGAATTCCGCCGTCTCCTATTTGGGAAAATAGCCCTCTACGAGAGTAAAAATTCCACGTGAGGCTTAATCCTTTTGCTAGAACCATTGATGCGTGAAACTATGGTGTGTCATCTGTCATGTAATTTAGAGTCAATGATACGGTTGAAATAGCTAGCGCGACTTCCATTGACTATCAGGTTGCCTACGGCAAGATCGAGGTGTTGTAACAAAAAGACTTCAGCAGAAAATATCAACAAAAAGCTCTTTTAAATGCCATCCAAGTGTGTCCCTTTATTAAATTCTGTTTCTTTGTCATTACTTTCTATTCTGAGTCGTACGATTTCATTGGCAAGAATCATCTTTTAGTTCATTTAACATGGATCGAGGTTCCAGGTATATATTATTGTAACATACAGCGAAATCATACTTCTTAGCGCATGTACGTCTTAATGCTCAAATAGCAAGTAAGTGACATCCATATATTGAAGGAGACCCTAACTCATCTGACCTATACTCAAAATAGGTCGTCTTGAGGAGAGTTTCGTTAAAAAATGGCTCTTATGCGAGACCTATGGAACCTGCTCACTCAATTGTTGGATTTGTATATTTCGCAGAAATGTGTTTAGCTTAATTTGAGAATAACTTTGTCATATTATATAAATACGACGACTATATTTAGGATTTTATCGAAATTTTGATAGTGCACGAATCGAGGTTAACGTTCCGATTTGTACGTGCCTCTAGAGCCAAGAATCGAAGTATTATATAGCTGCACTGCGCAATGGCTGGAAACAAATAGCGCATAACCTCTGATCGATCTTCACGACGGAAATAGTGAAGAAAAAAAAATTGACGCTATATCGATTAAAAGTTGTAGTCTGCTAACTAAGATAGTTTCTTTCCTCACGGTAAAATAAATATCGAACGATAACTTCTTCAATGTGACTTCGAATCAGAGAGATATAGCTCGTGAGGTCACTGCAACGACTTCCACTCTTAAAGAAGTAGTTTCTGATGTCCGGTAGTCGTTCAGAGGCAGAAGTAAGGCATTGAATTTGAAAATTTCAATGGCCCGGTTTAAGCTGTCCAGAAGCTACAGCAAAGAATTTATCTATATCTAAAATGTACCGATACAGATTCGAAACGCTCGTAAGTACAACACTTTAAAATTGATCTGAACAGCCCAACTTGCGCTTGTAAACGGCAGCGTGTGGGCTTCATGTGTTATTCAGCCGTTGGCAAGCAATTGAGGCAAAACATTTAATCGAGGCCTTGCAATCGAATGATGTATTCGATGAAAAAAAAATGCCTTTGTATTCGAAATGGTTTAACCTAGGTGGAGCTCTTCATAGTGATAGTAACTTTCCTTTATATTCTGTGCGGTACATCGTTATGACGGTATCTCAAGAGTAGGCCATTTAGGAAAAACAAAAGTATATCTCATGTGTTAGCCGTTAGAACCTTTTTCCCGTTGACGGATAAATAGGTCACTTTTTGCAAACTACATATTCCTCTTTCACGTATCACAGACCTCCATTTGTCTAAACAAAGGTGTCATAGTATCCAATCCAATCGGTCAATTCTAATATCTAGATACGGCCACCTAGAATCAGACGTCTCGTCTCGTGTGTCGAATGATTGCATCGAGGCCATGCCGAACGTACAATTATATCTTAATTTTTTTCGCTATTTTAATAATGAAACATATATTTCCATTCAGGATATCAACATATGTGCATACATTATGTCATCTACACGACGATACCCTATCGTTTGTTCGGTCGGTAATAAACTGCAAAATCCTTCCAGATCCGATGTCATTATGAACTATGCGTCTGTGACTCTGATCGTTAGCTAATAAGCTGTATATCGGCATGGGAAGCGTATTCATCATCCTCCAGGCTCCATTTCAGAGTATGGAAAAGCATGTAAGCAGCTCGCTTTTTACCTAACGAGAGACAAACCCTTCTTGCAAACGAAATAGTGTCAACAACAAGTCCAGCTCGTCATTATATTCGATCCTAGGAGCCTAGGAGCGGGGCATCTATAAAGCGCACGTAATGACAGGTAGACGAACAGGGTGATTGTTATTTGAAATTTAGAATACGGTCCGTTTAGCTACAACCGCTGCAGATCGAATACCTTGATTGATATTTCTCGGTTACAGAGCATTGATGAGAAAGCATTTATCAATCTAGATGCAGGTTAGATTTGCGTGTTGTATCTCAGGCGCTTAAGCGCACGGCAGGCCTACCTGTGAATTTAAGTCAGCGTTCTTCGCAGGACTCAAAGTTTCACCATACTGCTCGTTCGGACGCAGAACATAGGCTAACTCCAATATTCTCGCCACAGTCCATAGGATTGAGTTGTTTCTCTGGTGTATTAAAGTACAGTAAACGTGAAACAAGTACTTCGCGGATCCAGCCAATCTTTCCAAGCCCGTCCACTAATAGTTGCTACGGGCCCACCACATCTCCAAAGGACAACGCAGAGACATCATTACCAAAATAACGCGATGTACTATTGATAGTAGTTAGACAATAGTTTACAGAACGTCGTAAAGGGTGACGTGTATAGATACCTCATACTCAGACATGATGACGCATTGTTGTTACGCTATACTTTATGTGTTCATGCGTCACTTGTAAAGACATCAAACGAAAATTTATACATGCATATTAAATCTAGTTGCTTAAGCTAGTAAGCTTTTGGCATTAAATTTATAGGATTTGAAGTAATTTTTGCGTTCTGTTCATTGCATCTAATTGGTGCCGCTGTACAAGGTCTAGACGTGGTCCACTCAACTGTTCAACTCAATAAAATAAATCTACCAGAACGCTGGACTCAATAGACGATCTCGCTACTTGGCCAGCCGTCGGCTCGTTTAGTTCATACTGTCCTTATGTCCTTCTCAAATCTAATGGGGATATCTTGTTACGGCCTTATTCACGAGTTCACAGACACTTACTGTAATAGATCCTTTGCGTTCGTTTAAGCAATTTCACTTAAGTTCCAGATCAATGTAATGGAGCAAAATGCAGTTTAAAATTAGTTTAATAAGTTTCCCTAAAAGTTTGGAAATTAAAATATTACGAAAGACAAAATCGATGTTTTCACATCATAACCTGGATTTTTATGTCGATTCTTATCGTTGCACAGTTGATTTAAGGATTGATTTGATGATGTTGACCCAGCGTTAGTACTAGGTACGCGTCCCGTAATGGAAACGTGTTCGCCAATGGACTATAGGAACACGTTACGTGGTCTAGGTTTAAAACTAGGCGTAGATAGACACATTTCGTCTCCCGCCAGAGGCCGGTTAACGCTTAACGGCAAACAGTGGATGTAAAACTTGAAACACTAATTAGTTCCTCGTGACAATGTACGTTCAAAGGTAGCGTGGCTTTTTGGGATGTGGTCGGTATCAGTTCCCAGAACAGATTCAGCACACCCGTTCTATAGAATTGGATTCATCCCTTCCTGTTTGCGTCCAAAACAAGTTATTACAAAACAGTCGTGCACAAATGTTAGAACTTATTATATCTTTGGGGCCGTTGTGTTGTTTCTGATTGTGTGATTTACTACCTTGGATGTAGCGGCAGAAGCCGGGGCAATATCTTGCTCACTTGTTTAAAGGACGCCGACAAAGCACTTCGTTTTGTTTCGTCTACGCCTTTCTGGAGGCACGAATGCCACTTTCGGTGGCCTAAAGCTACTAGCATATGTTTTGCACATTAGCACTAATAGAAAGAAATGACCACAGTGAGTAGGAAATGTTGATACAAAAGAACAGCTACATATGTGTGTATATACGGGTGGCTGGCGATAACGCCAAGTGTGTTTGTGCCGTTACCTCAAGGCAGACATTTCTCACGCAGAACAAAAACAACGCTCATCGTTAGCAGATTCGTAAAGAAGCGTCTATCCAGATAGAAATAACTGTGGTAAACGTGTACAGCTTCGAAGACTTTCATTTACACATGTATGCTTATGTCATCCGCGTTTAGCTAGGTCGTCGCATAAACGATACAATCTACTATGGAGTTACCAATTTTCTGGCACTTGTCTTCTAATCACGCAATACGACTCGGTGTCATTACCAAATAGCATGGCTAGCAGAGGCGAGATCTGAAAAAGTAGTTCTACGGGCCGTAGGCCTAAATGTATGAAACATACGTGAGCGGTTTGAAGTCTGCCCGTTACGTTGGAAGAAACGAGGTTTTTCCTATTTCACATATATATACATCCTCTCTGCTCGAGGCTATGCTACTTTTGCATCGGATTATATGTTCTGCAAATTTTCTTCAGCGGTGCAATGTTTGGAGCGGAGGAGAAAAATAATACAGACGGCTGCACTGAGAAAAGTTCTAAGATCTGAAGGCGAGTTGTTGGCGACTTCGATACTTTGCTTGAGGGAAACAACAGACTTCGAAAGCCGATACATATGTCGTGGCAGATCCTGCGCAATTTCTGACCCGAACAGGCTACGCAATCGTCTTCTGCTTATTTAGATGTTTCGTCCTGATTTTCCATAAACGAGGAGCATTGTATGAGAAGGATGGCCGGCTGGCCGTCGCCGCATGATGGTATAAATCAGATATCCTTGTTTTCGTAAAAGGAAAAAAACGCTGTCTGCTATCATGGCTATATTACTTTAGCACGCCACTCGCTACGCGACTTATTGAAACAGGCAGTCATTATTGCGCTGTTATTTATTTAGTGAATTGTACTACCGATATTTGACAGCACTGTATTTGTAGTAGGTTCGCTCGTCATCATCCCCTATGACAGATTACGTTTGCGCTCTAACGCACTAGATCTACTGGATTCATGACTTCGGTAGAGCTCGCATGGGCTGTCGAGCGTAGACACGTAAAATTATGTATTTGATATAGGTTTTTTTTAAGGCAGCTCTCTAGTCGCTAGAACGTATATGCTAGTCTTCATGGCATCGCTCGACTGACGTGTTGATAGCAATGTTTCTATCGATTTTCGAGCGCATAAAGGTTCGAGCTTACTGAAAAGTTATGAGATTTTCTAAAAATTGGCTACGTAATGGATCACCCTGCACAAACAGCCCACTGGTGCTCGTACCAGCCTCATTCAATTCACGCGTTTTATTTTTGGTGAAAATTGACTGATGTCGCGTTCGCCGAATCCACACCTTATATACATATAGGAGAGAAAGTCGGCTAGCGTCTGAGGACACGCGGAAGTAATAGTGCTATCGTACGTTATGAGATTGTGACACACAGAGGCAACATAAGACAGGATAATAGCTAGCCTTGAACGACACGAGCCTTGTGCAACCATGCAAGAGATTGGGGAAAGCCCCATGGCAAGTCGTCGGCCTATAGGGAATGTCATTTCGATGCTTGATTTGAACGGTGACGAAAACTAAATACAGAATACGTTTATCGATTTTCTAGTTCTCACCGCTGTCCAACTATACGTTTCACGGATCAACTACGTTAAGATGATAGCAAAATCGAGAAATACATGAGCTCTCGTTGGTCGGTAATGGCGATAGTGGATAGGCACAAAAAGTTAATCTACATCTATAAGCGGCTTAGTAAGTAAGTTTATGCTGCTAACTTAACGGCTTCAGGGAAATGTATGATAACCCAATAGAGCAGTAAACGCTTGCAACAGCTGCCTGACTTCACCGCTGCCAGTTAGTTCGTAAGGGGTAATAATTGTATGGATGCTAGTTGCTGCCTACTGACACTGAAAACGACCTCATACTGGTAGGCAGCGTGGAAAGCGCACGTTCATCAAAGGTGTATCTAGCTAGGTCTACAAATCTAAGACGCGTTCAAGCTGCATCTAGGTCCTGCCCAACTTTTGAATTTCACACTTAGTTATATTGAGAAGGTCGCTTAATTTAGCATCTTGACTCAAGATTATATGGATAAGAACAATCTCCCGTATTCCAGGTTTTTCACTAAAGATTAGACGATTACGCCCGTAATAACAGTATGAAATAAAAGCGCAAAGTGCTATTGTGTCGAGCGTTGTTGAAACCGTGAAAATCCTAAGCACAGCTATTTCCTGTGCGTTTCTCTAACGGGTAACAGTAGACAATTCTTCTCCTCGTGCTTTGGATGGGTGGGACGCGAAGAAAAAGCTTGACGCTGTTTTTTAATGAGAATGACTCTGCCGCATGTTTCCTGTGTTGTTGGCCGCTAGTGGACATCTGGTCTCACCCGTGCGGATTCCACATCTTGACTTGATACATTATAGAACAAGTGTACTCGTTATGTTGTTAAGATGATTCTTAAATTGTCACTATACACGCATATTCATTCGATCTCGAGATCTTACTAAAGATAAAGCTTCGGTTTATCTGTCGCTGGTGAGAGCGAATGGCTTTCATTCGTCACGCTCCATCCATTGTGACAAACGTTCGGAGACGCACAGACGGTTAAACACAATAGCATTGCATTACTACAATAGTGCAGAGAGGCCTACACTGCATCGTACGTATCGAACGAACGTATACGTCAATGTAAATGATAGGCAAGCGGCAGTACGATTGTCTCGAAGGACCTGTCAGATATTATAGCAACAAAGGCAATCTGCGCGGATGCTCTGTTTGTCGATAACGGCTGTCTACAGAGTCAATCGTTCGTTCGATTCCGAGCGCATTCTCACATTATTTAACGGGCGAATCTGACGAGTAACCAATTCGTTTTCCGTGTTTTGTGCAAAAAATTACACAACACAATGGCCCGACACGAGCACAGTTTGAGCGGTCGAGATCTCCGTCATACAAATATTTGCCTTTATAGAGCGTCGAAGAATTATTCACGACTGTTGTTGATAGCGCCCTCTTTTAATAAATATAATCCCCGAACTAGTCGAGTCCTGTTCTGCTAGCTTCCAATAAGGACATTTTCGATTCATGGCCGAACGGAATACCTGCCGGGCAGAACCCCGGTTTCGTTTAAACGGTTCCAACAGTCGAGATCGACTACGAGTTCGATGTCTGAACGAAAAGCTTCTGATTTGCTAGGACAAAAACTACTTTTCCTAACGATCGTTCTAGGAGGTTTCTTATTGACTGAATGAGCTGTTTGCAAAATCAAGCTGTCCGTGGGATTTTTTGCCTGAACAAACCCCCGTATTATTGCAGATTTGACCAATTCCTCAATTTGAACTTCGTGCTTTTAACGTGCAGGAAAACCACTCCTCCTTAATAGTACGTGTAAACATTCGCGTTTTGTAGGAGATAAACTTAGTTACTTATGAGGATCTATTAAAAAATTTCTATAATGTCAGTTGAAATTCAAACGTGATTAAATCCGGTGCCCGTGCAACTGTGCGCACGAACCCAACAATATAATCCTTCACTCCTGACCTGTCGTTCTCCTTACACAGCACTTGCCCAGGCAAATCGACACCCGAACATGCAGACGTCAGTATCTCTTTGATTTGAAGCGCCGAATGGTGGGGACTGTGCAAGGGGGAGTTGGCCTTGGAACTTAGGACATATTTTAAAATCCGCCAGGTCTTTCAGCAGGTATTACTTTTTGATGAAGTCGATGTGTCACCGTGCAAGTTTTGCCTTGAATGAAGTCAGTTTACCTGCAAACGTACTTGTTTGTCTGTGATGAAATAGGATAGCGCTCATCAACATACAAATGTTTCGCACCCTTTAAGTGTGAACGGCTATGAATAATACCTGTTTCATCCAAAAAAGGAGATATTTTTGTAATAGGTCTCTAATTCGGCGTGACATGAGAGTGAAACTGACGGACATCGTTGATGAGTTGAAACCCGTTAACGTGTTGCGGGTCGAATTATATGTTGGTATTCTGCGACTCTGGTCAACAAAACGCAACATAAATTCATAGGCTCAATCCACGATGATCAATCTGTGCGCGTTGACTAATCTGTTTCGCGTATGGCAATACATGTAGATGTCTCGTGCAGTCGCGTCCACGTCTATGACACGCGTCGACACAGGTTTACCTGGCACAACTACGCTTTTAACAAAAAAACGCTTTTAGCTACACGTTGTTCAATAAATGTTCTCCAGCTGAGCGGATCTGCCTGATTCTCGCTTGACGTTATAGATATCGTCAATCAAATTAAGCTGATACTAATAATAATAACGAAATACCTAATAACGAAAAAAAAAAGTAATAGATTGACCTTCGGTTATTCTGTTCATTACGGAAGTTTTCCGTAATGAAATGTCGAAGCGCGATCCAAGCAAGAACTGTCGAACTGTTATCACAGCATTGTGCCGTTTAGTGAACATCCGACCGGAGTTCGGTGTTTATTTTGTGTACCGTGCGTATGGCAGTGATGGCGGCCAGAGGGCCGATAGTGACCTTGTTCTTAAGCGGACACACGCGCATATGCATAGCTAAAGATAAAACTGAGGATGCCCTGTCTTCCAACAGTTTACGTGAATGTATGACTGTACTATACGCGACAAACCTTGCGTCGCAAAAGGGTACTAGGGCATGCGAACGCACAATGTACGAACGAAATATTCATATTCATTTCGTGGGATGAAGATGAGTAATAGACCTCTGAAATAGCTTAGGTTGTCGCAATACAAGGCAATATCCCAATTGATACCGTGTTGCCGTGACTGTGACAGGAAAGCGTCTGCTTTTATCGTAACAGATGATAACATACTCGTTGGGTCGAAGATCTATATAGGACATCTTAGTACTAACCTATTGAAAGAGATACCCCTGGAAAGTTCTATCAACGCTTTGTCCACAAGGATTCCTATTGAGTCAGATATCTGGTCCCATTTAACACCTAATGGCCCAAAACAAGTATCATCATAAGAAGCATCCGGACCTGTTAACTGTGCTCTTTTGACTTTGACAAATTAGTGGACAATTTTCCTTTCTTTCATTTATTAGACCAAGCCGTTATTACGCCTTATTGCTATGATTTGTTTCATAGACGATACCATCCATATATATATATATATATATATATATATATATATAGGCGTCATCAAATACCTCGCGGATAAATTCAGCCTCTTCCGGAAAGTTGGAAATCATTTTCCCCAAGTGGAATTTTAAGCCTCTGCAGTAAACCTGCGGGCTACAAATGAAAAGTTGAGACCTGGACAGTTTCTCTAGGATTCGAAGATTGGTGCGTCGAGTTTCTCGGAGATACCCAGTAGTTCAAAAAGGGACAGCCTTTGAACGATAAGAAGAAGTGCACATTGACGACACCGATTCCTCGTTGTTGAAATCCGTAAAACGCAATTTCACGAACTTACTAACAAACATAAAGGGTTAGAGCTGGATCTATAACAAAGGAGGATCAGAATTTATCTTGACGAGTGACAATCCGAGAGTGACAGTCCGAGGAAGAGAAGCTAGAGGAGGATGCTGGTGTTCCGCTCCCTGCGCAAAGAAAATTATTGTTATTCGGCGACAAGGTCAAATCTGAATAATACATAACTCGAGGTCGTTACGAGAAAATATACGAAGCATATCTAGGCAGAGTGTAATTACCAACAACAAGTTACGGTAATGCCAGAGAAAGCTAACAAGTTGCTCTAGTCACACTAATTTCCGAAAACGTCAGTAACTATAACGGTTAATTCTTCTGTGGTTACAATGAACTGCAACTTGCTCAGTAGGTAGTATTTATTCAATGCAACAAAACTGAGGTGCCGAAATTTTCCCGAGGCCCTAACAGGCGTAAAACACAGTATCAGGTATTCAACCTATATATACAGAGCAAGGAGCGTCTCAGGCCCATCGGAAAGTTCACCAGTTTTTGCGGGGGCCTGACCACGATGGCAGCTCGAGAGATCGCTCATTAGGACAACGATTCGGTGCAGTTCAATACAGTTTTACAACTGGTGTACAAAAACTTTCAAGTACGCACGCACAAAAAAACATCAAATATTGTGTACTCATCGAAATCTACATCGGCCGAATGGATTGCCACAACTTACTAAACTTAGTAGCGTTAGGTCAATCACAGGAAAAACTTCTACCTCTATTATATTCTATGGTGCAAGGCTGTTTACCAGGAAGTGTTAGAAAAAAAGGTTCGACTGGTTGGTTGAAACAAAAAAGAGCGGTAATACAATGTTATGAGTCGAGGCTAGATGCTCCGTTGGGAGCTTTGGTAAAACCTGCAAACGTAAAAGATGCAATTAGTGCTAGTCACAGCAAAGGGTACCATCATGTTCAACGGAAATCATCTTTACTGAATTGAAAGACATCGCCAAATAATGCCAGAGTGAATTAAATATACGCACTTAACGTTGTCAGTGATCAGACAGACTATTTTTGTGTGTTTTGCGCCAACAATCTAGCGAATGTAAAAGAAAATTATGTTTATAAGTAAACGCTGGCAACGAAAATATCAGTTCCTCAAATGTTTGTCAAGTGTCGAGCTAAAGCGCCTACATGTAACACCTACGAGGTAAAACATCACGTCATTACGTACCCAGGGAATATCAGTTTAAACATGTCTGTCTCTACTGTTGACAGGAATAATGGTCATTGTAATAAAGGTACGAATAATAGTATTGTGAACAGATTTTTCTTGAATTGTCGGAGCTAGTGGTCTTTAGCGTTATGTTCTATGCGGGAACAGAGAGCTTATTTACCTTATCAGTCTTCGTCTGTCACGTTACAAATGCACACCGTGATGCACGTAAATGATTGAATTTTTTTGACGCATGAAAGACAGATTATCATAGGTCGGTCACAAGTCTCACTGTTCTAAGAACAGCTTTGTACTCGCCCCTGTATACGGATAACATATAGCTAGCTCACTTGAGAGGTATGGAGACTGGAATACGAGTATAAGCAAATTTTTTTTTATAGCTGTTTTTTTTTTCTGGAATGTATGTATTATGCTTGGCCCAGTGTAGGTAATCTATGTTAAGCGTACCGTATGTTTTTGGCTCCCTTTGTCCTATGTAATTATAGAGTAGCGATTATACGTGCCTCGAGTAAGGGTGCTCCCGAACTGGTATCCGTACGATGTTTGGGCCTCATTGTCAATGAATGAGGGTCAAACAACTAACGAAAGAAAAAAAGGAGTCAAAATGCAAATATGAAGTAATGCAATGGTATGTCAAAAAAAGTCTGGGCACTTATACGTCTGATTTTCATCTTTCCGGGCAGCTAGTGCTTTAACCACTGACAAAGAATCAGCGTCGTTGATAGGGGAAGGACCCTTAAACAACGAATCTGTTGATAGATTCGCTCGCTACTGCTCTGAGTTTTGAGCCATTTGATTGACGGCGGTCGACACTGCCGCGCTCCACTCGACCGGCAAATGTCGGTTCTTTGGTGGCTCCGGAAAGCAAGTCAACGGACATGGAGATGCTTAGTAATTGCAAGTGGTCCTTTGCGGATACATCAACAGAAATATTTTCGGCGCGCATGGTAGCCCAAAGATATTTGTATGCCTAATTTCACCGTGTTAAAACGGTCAAATTTACCGGCAGGGGAAAAAAACGCTTATTAACGTCTAATAAACAACACGAAACAAACTATTATACTAAAGCTGCACGGGGCTGTCGCAGAGTAAACCTTAACTTAAGGACATAAACGAAAGAGGATAAGTACTCTAGCATGTATACTTACCGTTTACTTGCGTTAGTCGAAAACGAACAGGAAAACTGTGAGATTACTAAAATACAAGGCCAGCCTAAACCGCTTATGCACCTTCAGTTCTTTTCTTGCCAAGCCTGCCTTTTGAGCTTCTTCGACTACTCCACAGTTATACACCACGAAAGCCTGGTCTGTAACCGTTAAGACTTGCATCTAAGACGGTATACCCTGTAAGGATAGATATTATTAGGGGATGAAGAAAAGACAACGCTAATGAGATATATCCGACCATGGAAACAACATTAATCATTGGATATCGATTTCAGCTACTGCGAAGCATTTTGGCATAAGACAAGAAGATAAAGACATTGACTTTTCCCCATAACACTATATGGTATCAGAACTGAACGTTATCATTTCCTGAAGTTTGAATGTCTGTGCTTGCCAAGATTAACTACAACGCCCGTGCCATAGACGATTGCTTGCATGTTGCTAACGTATTCTTTTGAAGCAATGTATTACTTTCAACCGATAGTACAACAGATAGTAAACTTATCTGAAGCGCCAAGCTTTCTCGTCGGAAGCATATGCTTGTATACTAGCAATAGGATGGCGTGCTCAATGAACAGAACGTATCGAATAAATGAAATAGTCAAGCTCCGAACTAATGGAAAGCGTCGATCGATACGAAGGTGAAGCCAGCCATACAGGAAATATGCCCATTTTTTCTTTTTTATCTAGGATTACACGATTGATATAATCTATGGAATATGTAAATATAATTTTCACGAACGAAAAAAATATTCATATGTACATAAATGTAACATTCAAAAGAATTTTCCTCTGGCGCTAATGATTCATTGAAAGACGGAGCCTCTTACTGGACCAAAACTTCGCATTGGTCCTCAGTCGCAAGTAATCGGATCGACAATAATGGTTTCCTATCAATTTTCTGAAATTGTCAGGAATACGTCATTGAATTTATAGTTGTCAATTTATGTTGAACAAAATTCGGATACCGTCACGCACTGTGTACTTACTGTTGACATGTGTTGTACCAAAACAACTAATTAATTAAAAGCTAAATGATTCTTTGTTAAACGATAATGATTGATCCGAAGACGAAGCTTACTCTTCGAATCGAAATTTCGTACTTTTCAACCGCGACTAACCTATTGACTCTACCAAGTCGGACCGCGAAAGACCTCCCAACGCTTTTTCGATAGACAGCAAAGACAGGATAGGACAGAGCCGAATGCCAAAAGCTCGAGAGCAAAGAGATATCCGAACCGATTCTGGGTCAAATGAATACGTGAAAGGATCTCTGTGAGTAGCTGGGTCTATATCGCCAGATTCCACAAAGCAATTTAAGGTGGAGCTCACCATCAGCGGTGCAAAAGTGTGGAACCAAAGCTTTATTAAACCCATTTCAACGGACAATATATCACCGAATGGGAATGGAGAGTCCTACTCAGCTATAATAAAATCGACGTAAAGATTTCCGTTTTCGTTCAAATCTGGCTTATTTACGCCACTTGTACGGTATATAACGAAAAAAATGATGCATGAGTGCCTGTAAATTAAGTACCAATTAACACGATAACGGGATATTTAGGAAGATAATACGATTCCTAGTAAAAACACCACATATGTCGAATTCGTCGACCTAGGCTATCCTATGAGTATGCTTGAAAAATGATTTTTAGTACATGAGCTTCATCGAAGGTCGGGCGGATGAAGGGCCGGCTTATTCTGTAGCTTGCTGTAGCTATGTAGCAAATAATGCAAAGTTATTTTAAGGCGTCGAATATAAGAATACCATACATGGTATTAATGATATAATCGGTCTAAGTTAGCGTACAAGTTTACGTTTTGACAAGGTACACCTAGTACGTGACGCTTCTATCTAATATCAAGAGAACAATGGACCATCTCATTTCGCAGCCTGCCGAAGCCAATAATAAACCATTGTTATTTTTACGTCCAATTGTCCCTAGCTACGAAGTTCTAGATAGCTATGCACAATTGGATCTCTCACTACGCCTGACGGACTTAAATAATGTAAGCAATGGGAGAAAGGGAACGAAGAGCGCACTTACTTTATAAATGACGAGAAATTTTTGTTAACTACAATATAATTGAGCGTAATAAGTACAATTTTACACTTATATAGGCACAGCTATATCCATATCTATAAGATCTCAATAGCATATCACATATAGCACATCACGCAATAGCCTGTTAGTCGGCGTTTGCTAGAAAGAAACATACATCAACTTTTATGAGACATAACATCTAATGGAAATTTTTAATAAGAAAATTCCTGACAATCGGAATATTGTCAACACCAGTCTATAGAGAAGCTGAAAGCACTGAGTGGCCCCAGAGTACAACTGAGTTGAGTAAGGACGCGTGTATATATATACGTCGATATAGTTTAGGGCGCTGTCAACGACGTATCAGAACAAGTAGTTAACTTTGAACACGAAGTTATTCATGGTTCTATTAGCATGACGCACCATTTGGACAGAACGTTAGTTTCGACTTGCACAGATCAGAATTTTCTATGGAGAATTATTTATACAGAATGATACGTAGAGCATTTACACGGAACACAAAACAACTGGACTTTATGGACCTACGATAGATAGCTTATGTTTTTCGTCTGCTTAACTCAGCAGTGAACAGCCATAGCAACAGCTAAGCTAGCCCTATGTAATTCAAGGACATAGATGCTTCTGACGAACACTTTTTTAAAAATTAATGATTTTCGATCATAAAGTAGAAGGGTTTTCCACAAATATACGGGTATGTTATTGGTAGTTCCTGTTCCGCCTAGAACGATAGCGTTAAGTAAAGCTCCTTTAGAAATGAAGCCCTAATTTAGAAGAAGACTCATTAACACTATTATTTAAGTTTTAAGTAAAAAAAAAAGATAGGCTCTTTCGATTTCATTAGCAAATGTGAATTTAGATATTTCCGAGCACTTAATGGACGGACAGAGCTTTAAAGAGATGATTTAACAGTGCGCAAGTTCGTATGCATGAAATTATCTAAAGCTATAGCGTCCAGCTCACTTGGAAAATATTATATATTTTCTTTAAATATATTAATTACATATTTCATTATACATTAAATGTAGAATTACGCAACGAATCGAAGCGTGTGAGGAAGGCACGAACAAGGTACGACCGCCAATAATTATTCTTGGCCAACCTAATCCAGAGCAACATCTAGTTATATTTATTTAATCCATAATAATTTTAAAACATTAATTTTGTCTCGAAAACGGAACTGCTCACCGTTTAGCGCTTTTCGTCGGTGGCTTCTTGTAGGTATCGATGCAGCAATCGACCCATCTGTGCTTTAACGTAACCGGGGACCGGGCGGAACGATATTTTCCCACGTTCGTTTCTGGATGATTACGATGACCTTAATTTTTCACACAATGGCCGGGGCGACGTTGACTGTCAACCATCACTGGCTCCTGTCAATTCGCTTTTCACTAACCTCAATCATTTACCCGTTCAATATTCTGCCATTTCGCTTTCTGCAATTTTGATTGCCGAACGTCTGACTTCTCCCGTTTAACCTTTTTGTCTGATTTAGTTGCATCGCAAGAATACAATAAGCGATCAGACATGCGCGGAACGAAAACAGTGCCATCGCTTTACAGCTTCCGTTGAAGAGATCCCTCTAAGAGGAAAGGCATACTTGAGCGTGGAATAAACTTCCCACGTACAACACTACTTGTCTTAGGTTATGATTCAGCTATTACAGAAATGGGATTGAAGATTCATCTGAGAGATTATTGGCTTGGCCCATGGTGTTGCAAACACATGTAGTGTCAAATAGAGAAACAAATCTTCCATAACTGGTTCTCAGCCGTGCCTTCTATGCCAGGCATTGGTATCGCTATTCCAGCATTGCATCTAGGACCTGTTATGAGAGGAATCCAAAAGAACTGATCAGTAGAGGATATTGTCATATTAGTCGCATACTTCACTGCTGTTCGAAATCATACTGAAATATAACAAAATTAGACTTAAATTCTAGAGCACTTCCCTGTCCTTCCGAATAATAGGAATCTACGTTACCTCTTTAGTATTAAGTACTCGAATTCAGTATTTAGATGGCGGCCCCGACTTGCTCAGAGCCTAACATCTGGGCGCTTTAAATATCTAATTAGAATAATAGTTAGTGCGTTATAGTTTATCTCATCGATAGATATACGCCGGTTGTGCCAAATTGAAGTAAGAAAAATTCGAAGCTGGCGATAATTCGAGATCATTTCTGCCTTTTTAGTTCAATCAACTTGTAAGGAGTCCTCTCTCAAACCAGCTTAGCCAAGACTATCTACCGTTGCTAACATGGCGTCATATTGCACCGATGACTAAGCAAGAATTGCGTTTTTTGAAAATGTTGTCACAGTTAGAAGAGCAAGCCTATCGCGCCCATTTCAAAAACATTCTTGATCGGTAGTTGCTTTAAGCCACTTAGAAAGGCGCAAGTGCCATCAGGTATATATTGGATAGCTGTGTAAGTTTCACGAGTTGAGGACGTGTATGAACTTTGACATGGTTACACAGAGGCTGCATCGTGTTATGGGCCAAATGTGGTCAAAATGCTTCATTTACTAATCTACTACTGGGTCAAAACCATATGAATAAAATGCATCGTTTTTAGGGGTTAAACGGCAAACCGTAGTTGGGTTTGTGGCGCCACAGTCGCCTATTTGTCTGTCTGTTCTCCACAGGCCAGATTTCACGGCAACGTGGGTTACGCGTTTGCTTGCTGATCCCAGGGATATGTGGTGGTCAAAATTCAACGGACAATAAAACTTACACGAAAACAACTGGGGCAAAATTGCAAACCATTAGAGTCTATGTTTTGCATTTTTCGCAAGTGAGTAATCTTTGGCTTGTTTTTTTAAAGTCTAAAAAGAGATAAGAAGCAAAGAGCTTGCGTCATGCTTTTTAGTAAGGGCAAAAGCAAATGCTCACAAGTCGTGTCATTGCTGTCGGAATTTCTTAGGGACCAGACTATTAAAAAATGACGAGTGTACATGTCGTACTAAACGTTTGGCGATAGGGTCTTGAAGATAACCCATACTAGGCGACCTTTGACGGCGCATACAGATCAAAACATGGTAGAGCAAAGCAACTTATGCCGAAGGATTGCCGAATTACCCTCAGGAGCTCAGGTAACAGCTAGATGTCTCACACGGATCACGTTGAACAGTTTTGAACGATTTATTCTCTGTAATTCTCCATCTGATAAGGAAATAAGGCTCAGAGCAAAAATTGCGTCAAAGAAACTGAATTTCGAAAAAATGCACGTGTATAAACAACTGTCCCAGGAGGATCTTGATTTAATCAAAGGAGAACTGGATTCGGTCTAACGCGTCATTAGGTAACGGGACCTGGGTCTACGAACATGACGTGAACATAAGAGCATGATCGTCTGCACATCACTCCAAAGCTCGGACCTAAAAAATACTTGTCTCCAGATTTGCTTGCAAATTCTAAGCTTGGCTTCACTGTCCTTTCGACCATCGGGGAGCTGAACATTATCAATTCACCTCTGATGCTTTTACTGTCACTAAGAGATATTGGCAATGAGCTTTGAAAGAATTGCGCAACGTTGCTAAATAAAGAGGGCCTGAACTTCAGAAACACAAATCATAGGTTCCTTACTGCCAGAATTCACTAATTTACGCGTCACTAATCCTAATAAATTTTCAGCAGAAGAGCCCAGTGAATATACTGTTTCAGTCCTTGCATTTCGTAAGTCTGGTCTTCAAAAACCTTTCCTTAACAGCTTAAGAAAAATCTGAAAGAAAAGAGATTTGAGATGATCAAACAAAATGAGAAGCTACGGTTGATTCACTGATCGCGAAAAATGCTATATCAAATACATTGGAACCGATAAGAACTGTTTTTGATTAGACAGCTAAAATTTCGACGATTAGGTGTTTACAGTGCATACACAGTCAAACTCCTTACATTTTTGGCCTAATAATAAAGCTATACTCCTGTTGTCAGCTGTTTTCTCATCATTCAACTAGGACCATCTTGCTCGCGGACAATGCAACCATTCTACGTATCTAAGTAAACACAATATTGTATTTAATACAAGTTCATGTCGCCAACGTCTCCAACTGTGTAATCAACATACAGAGAATGAGTAGAGTACTTCTACTTCTTTCACAGAGAAACGAAAACAGTTTTGCGCAGAGATACTGTCTCACTCAGTACTTTGTTCTGTATATTAAGCTGCTTCTAGCCGTAAATCCACTATCAGTTGGAAGATAATTTTTGAACGCTGAGAGCATATCGCTATGCGTATTCGAAAAGGCAAACAGGTTTTTAGTCATAAATAAAAAAAGTTGCCTGCTAAACCCATTAGACTAGACTAATTTTTATGCCTGTTTTGTCTACGGATACCAACAGATTCCCGGTCCTTATTTAGGTGTTAGACACCGCAAACACTCGGATAACATCCAATGATTTTGCTTGAAAATTTTTTGGAGGTCAACGGGTGAACAATGCTGGACAATTAACTTGATCAGTTGCCTCTGACGCAATGCAGATAATGATAATCACAGCCCTCTTCTTTGTTGAACCGTATAGTATGCCCCCTTGGATACCGCGTAGGCGGTTGGGCTTTTGGCTGGTCAGATCGGTCCTCTTCAGTGGTTGATTTCGAAATTGCCTAGCCCGTAATTCTAGATCCGGCCGTTTGGCGTTTACCGCTGCGGACCTGTTGCATGCCCCCCGTGACTGAGTTCGAGCATATTCTTCACCAGATCGTCAATTATCGTGTCGTGCAAACTGGCTAAAGTAGCTAGCAATACTCGTGCGACATAGCCAATCGAGATTGAGTTGGAAGCACAAAACATGGGAAAGAAGGAGGCGAAGTTAGCCATGTACTATTTAAGTGAACAAGACAGGTGTACATAGTACATATCGATAGAACAGTATAGTAGGTGGGAGCAAAAGGAGTCATAGATCCTGAATCAGGATAATGAGCCGCAACGTTTGCACGATACGCCAGACACGTTACCGCTGCTCGAGTGGCGGCTGTCTGTGATGGCATCAAGTTCGGTAAGTGCATGTCTAGCAGCAACACCCGTGTTCTGCTGTATTCTTGTGAGTGGCTTTGTCTGCGCCGTCCAGATATGGAAATGGAGTTGCAGATGGAAAATGTGATTGGCTGGAAATGGGCGACATGGGTTTCACTGGCGGGCCCGCAAATTGGGCTTGGAGGCCAGCTTGCAAAACCTATGTGCTCGTAGACAAAGTGCTCCGTGACCAGAGTAGAAATGTGGATTACATTTGCAACCATCAGCCCCTGAGGAATTTGTCTGCCATTCATCAACAGGTTGGTGTTGAGATTCGGACTCTATATAACCTATAGCCTCAGACTGAGTAAATGAAGTTTGAGTAAGACTACACCTTTTAAGCCCCACCTGATTCAGCCATTTTGCTGACTTAGATTTAGTTGAATTGGTTGACAATCAAACTCAAAATACACGACCTAAATTTTGCTTGAATGCTGAGATGCCCATACCTCTCCAATAGGGGTTCGGATATTTTGGGCTATTTTTGGCAAAACACCTTTCGTGAAATACAGCATCAATGTCCATCAAAAGTACTGGGTGCATCCAATACGTTATTTTCTAATAATATCCATAATTCTGAATGTGAAGGAAAAAGAAGTACGCATAGGTTCTGATTATTTCGAATATATTCGCTAGTCAAAGTTCGGTAATATAGAAGGCTTTACAGTAAAAGCTTTACATTGTCGCGATCGTCCTCAGTTCTCGCTAATATAGTAGATGCAACTGCGTGGTCAGGAGTGCCCAGAAAAACAATCAACAGGAATCAAGTGAGGAGAGCAAGAAAAAGAGAGATCCAGCATCATATTGTAAAAAATTGCCTTCCAACGAGGGGACGGGCTGCCAAAGAAGCGGCTTAAGGCTCAAAATAAGTATATTTTTCCTATATCACGGCATCTCTAGTTTCGCTGCTGCTGCTGCTGCAGGTATCAGCCGTGGATGATGAATTTTCGTATCGGCTTTCGAGCGCTCCAGTCGGGAAATTTTGCTTTACGCGATAAAAGAAAATAAAAGAAAAAATTTTAAAAAAACTTTCGCTGCTCTTTCACTGATGTAGGTAGTCGTTCTGAGCTATACCTATCCTATAGTTCGTTTGTGAAAAAATATTACTGAATTAGGAAATCTGTGCAGTAAAATAATGGGCCGAAAGGACGATACACCGCAGGCCTGGGAGCTAGCGGATTCTCAGCCCATATGTTTAGCGAGCATACTACATCATACAGTAATTAACGAGCAATTAATTATCGGTCTCACCCACTCGTCGTACAGCAGTGCTGAAAACCTATTACGTGCGGCATCGCTCAGGGTAAACCTGCGTAGGACTGTGTTGCCTGACTTCCTTTTTTATTGAAAATCCTTTTCTGAATCCTTTTCAATAACTCAACTCTTATAATCCGGACAGTCGAAATCAAATACTGTGCATCATAATAGACATATGCCTCGACCTGTATTAGCGCGACAGTCTCTCCACTGTTACTCATCTTGGGGAACAGAAAGCAGCCGTTTTTTATTAAAAATATGTGAAATGAGTGCAGATGATTGAAACAAAGTGAGTCGTCTGAGGCAGAGTGTAATAGCGGCAAGACGCTCATGGCTGTGAAGATTGTATACGTCAGTTATCTAGCGTGAGCTTTGCTAGTATGATGAGGGCCTTGAGCATGATTCTGGTAAAACTGTTGTTGACATTCTATTACAGATATAAACTGATGCTTCCTTCGTCGCTCCTGAACCTGAGTGGAAAAGAGGCCCAATAGCAGCGGAACTAGCGGGGTTACATTGGCCAAAGGCAATTTCCTGCAGAGCAGCAGATGCAGCTACACTGGCAGCAGTTACATCTACTGTTTTTTATACTGACAACTAAGCCGCTAATAACATAAGGGATGACTCACGTTAAAAAAAGGTAGTCCTTCCAAAGGGGCTTTACAAGAACGAGATTGGGGTCTAAGAGCTTGTTGACTAGAATTGGCATTTCATATGTAACGTATTACTGATCTATGCCCCGAAATACTGAAAATGTCAAAACTGAGTAAAGAATGAATTCCCCGAGAATTGATCCCAGCTTGGTTGGAAATGCGTGTTGCGGACCTTTAATCAACAAAAACCCGTCTAAAGCATATGACCATTATAAGCGAGACATGGTTTGAGCTCAACCACCAGCTGGTGAGAGACTTCGCGAGAAAATGCGGTCCCCCTGGTGATAATTCGAGTTCGGTGACACTGTCGAGTTAGTTCGGACGTAACGTCATGGTAATACTTCAAATAAACATCATGCTACGATGCGATACTCGCTAAAAATGAAACAACGAATGCATTCTGCCGTTTCGAGTTCCTCGAGAGACTCGTGGACTATCTGATGACAATACTAGATCTCATTGCTGTGCCTCAAGTACATTCCGGATTGAACAGAGGAATATCCAACATTGACTTTGACCCGCCTACTCTTTCGATATAAGTCCATGCGATTACGGGGCTGTACATGTCCTAAAAATGGCAGCTGGTCGCCAGATGTACCTTACTGTAGATTTACTTCGAGAAGCCATAGACAGCGAAACTTCATGTGGAAACGTGAGTGCTGGCTATGTTGCGGTCCACAAACTACCAGAACGCTGGGATAGGTGTGTAAAAAATAAGAGAGAGTACCTAGTAAAAATCGTCGACTAGTTTAGATTCCGCCGGATTCGTTTTTAACCACCACGTTTAACAACCTTATATATATTAGCACGATAAAATTCCTGGTAGTCGCTGGTCGGCTTTTGCTGTTGTTATTGGTAACCGCATTTACTCGTCTCACGATAAATTTCTCTCCGACTGTAAACAGAGAGCAGACGCAGTTCTACCGGGTTAGTTCCGAGCTAAATGGAAAGCTTTAGTTCGGGACCGGCGTTAAGTTTGCCGGCCTTTTAAGTGTTCAGTTTTAGCATTATGCGTCGCATAAGAACTTTGCAGCTGGAGCTTCTGCTACTTCGGTAGAACTGATTGGCTTAGATCGTAGAACGATGGGAAGAAGTGAAAGAGGAGCCTGACAGGAGAATAAAGCTCTATTCTACCCTGATACTTCATTTATAAGTATAGACTCTAATATATATTCCACATTACATAGGAGAGGAAATATTTCAAGTAAACAAAATCTGCTATGCCCATATTCTATAGTTACCGAATGCAGAATATGATTAGCGTACAAAATACACGGTATGATTTGCTCAGCAGTTGAAAAGACGTTCATTTGGCAGCTGATATTAGCAGAGGTAAAAAGCGCGCCACTTGTCATGTATTTTCAAATGACGTTTCCGAACTGTTAAGTTATTGAAGTAAACACTATTTTAGAACATAAACCTTTGAATGGAAGAGGTTTCGTGCTTTGCAAATACACACTTCCACACGAGAGAGTATTTGAATGTCGTAGGAAATATTCCCAGAAATCCATTCCTCTACCCGTCTAGTTTGGTAGCAGTGATTACTGACGGTACACTAACAGCCCGTAGGTATAGACAGCAACCCAGCTCAATAATAGGCAGATTAGGAAGGCAAGGCTATAATAACGTGCCTTTCCACATGGTGTAGTTTTTAATAAAACGTCCTAAGCAAACGTTTCACGATTACAAGTTCGCGCAATACGCATCAAAACGTTGGAGTGAGCGTAACATGGGGACGAATGAATAGACATGACATATTTCTGCAGTTTTTTCAGATATGTAAAAGACCAGCAAGGCTATTCTTTAACATTGAATTTTAATTTATTTCAGGTAAAAAGTGCAGTCATTCAGGCAAAGGGGAAGGACATTTACATACCGACATTCAAGAATCTGGAAAATAGTATCGTTACGCTCATTGGTACGCAATGATCATTTAACATTTGTTTAGCGTTTGAGAACCTAAATTGATAGCAGGGAGTAGCTTTTGTTAACTACGCGTTCGTTTGTAACGTGCAGTCGCACATAGAAAAGCCAAAACGTTGCTATGTTCACAACCTGCAAAATTTTTTCTTACATAAACAGAGAAGTAATCCTTATTTTTAGAAACCTGAAGTAATATTATACGACATACTTGATGGACATTTTTATGACATACATGCTTGTCGTTAACGTGCGGATTAAACGGTCACATAGAGATCGTATATATTTGCACTACATATTGCCTGTACAGTAAATAAACTCAAATTCAAAGTGAGTAAAACATCAATCTAACATTCCCGCACGAAGTGCAGAAGCACGTTTAGCTTTCATGTTCTAACATCCGGTATAGGATAGAGCTCTGATTAATGGCAGCTGGTTCTGTTCTGCACTACGGCAGGCTTTGCAAAATGGCAGGAACTGTATATAGGGAGTAGATTCCTTGTAGTAGCCTCCATTCGTTTAACCAGATCTGACGTCATGTAAAGACAAGGAACGCTGATACTGCCTAATAACATTGGTCGTATCGTAACTTACAAGGCACTTCCCACCAAAGGTGCTGTACAATCCGATATACACCTCGTATGAAGCTAACTGACACCGCCTAAACATGTAGAGGTGCCCCTCATGAGGCACCAGAGCACAGTTGTGCGCGGACAAACATTATGCTGCTTCTCAGACCGAGTTCTACTGGTGTACAATCTCCTTCTACTGAAGCTGCCATTGCAATCACCACTTCTAGGCTTCGTCGGCTAGTGGACATCGCCATGGTAAATCGTACCTTACTTGCCATCTCGTAGCTTCATACAACGATTATACGACACTACTATGCAGGGTCTAACCAAATTCCTGTCCAGTTTCCTATCCAATAGTAAACGTATTTGGAACTCGCGACTTTCTGGGATTTCTAGGCGTATATAAAGAGTATCATTTTCTCAGTATATCCGTGCCTACGTATAGGAAGAATGCCCGCTATTAGCAAACACCCCATCAGTGTACATTTATTTTTCAGTGTCTTTAAGCCCCAACGTGTTTTGGAGGTTATCCTTATCACAGACGTATTGTAGCTGCCTACGTGGAAGTGAGATTGGTGGTAGGAGAGAGAGAGTGAGAGAGGGAAAGTGAGACAAACCTTCGACGATTTATTAGCTTAGCCTTGACCTTGATTAAATTCAGCTCTTAAAATTAATAGTTGCGAAAAAAAACGATGAGTTTTGTCCGATATGACAAATGGAGGCGACAGTTGAAAGGTTGAAGGCAGCTACAGCAAGGGCTGCAGGTGAACACAGAGAAAAAAATTGAGAGAACATCCTTGTTTTGGAAACGCGGACACGTGTGGTTCTACTTTTGACTGAGGTGTGAGCCCACGAAAACGATGGCTGAAAATAACATTAAGAGCAGGCTAACAAACAAAGAAACTATCGTCTCTGTAATTGTCTGTCTTCTCGTTAACCCCCCTTACAGTTTCATCCCTGTTTGCGTGTTTGCTGGCTTTCGCTGCAGCTCCTGCTGTCGCAGGACCAGCCGGCGCTGTTACATTTAGGTTGCATAAACTGTGATACTGAACGAAATAGTGATACTGCTAGTTCGTGGTAAAATAGAGCGACTCGTTCTGAAGCTTCCATTGCACACGTCGTCTCAGAATAGCAATAGATCAGTCGGACCTGAACATTGAGAGCCAGTTGTGTGGCTGGAGATGAAGCTCATAAGTGCATTAAGACAGCATTGTATTATAATAGTATATATAATCAGCGAAAGTACAAGCTTATTATCATAGCAGAGAAGAAAAAATGATGGGAAAGCAACCCTGGTGGTAGTGAGATCAGTTCATAGTATACATATGGAACCTATCATAGCTGCTGTTAACGCCGTCGCGGGAACGAATGTAACGTAAAAGGAACTGAAACAAACATCAAGCTCTGATTGCGTTTGGTGTAGTAATAGAAATAATAACGGGAGCATTATTATAATTATCAATACTGTTAATAGGAGCTTATGTAAGAGATGACTGTTAATCAGTAACTAATAGTAACTTATTTCGTTATCTAGCAATATACTGCGGCATAACCCTTCATCGACTTCCTTAGCGAAACAAATCTACATTTAGTGCTTGCTCTAATGCTGACCTGATCCGACCTATTTGCTTAGTGGTCTTGCTCCATTTAGCCATGCTTCTTTGAAGACTCTTTGCTACGACAAGATGTATCTGCATATACGGCGTCAACCACCTTGATAGTCCTCACGTTCTTTGGCTCAAATGCCCTAGTCAGTATTGAAACGAGGTGAGCCTTCGAATGTTCCCTTCGTCTTCCTACTACCATTATCGTCTCTAGTAGCACGATGGCAACCAATAGGTTCTGCTACCTGCGTTAGCTGCCACATTTTTGACTGATGGGATGCGGAAGAGTACAATGGCTGGCGTTATTTTTCCGCTGGTTAGTTCCATCGATGTCAGTAATTTTGCATTCGATAGTTCAATCTTTGTACGTGATATTGAATCTTTAGTCGATATTCGTTCCATATTTTAGGCGTCCTGCATTTTTAACGCTTCCTTGGATTTTGCAAGTTAGCCAAGATGGCAGTTAAAGGTTTCTTTCTCAAAGAATAGTTACACCGGTGTATGTAGATATAAGACATCATTTATAGCATTACCTAACTATTTTTCTACTATAATTTGGTTTTTTACATTCGAGAAATCTATCAACAGAAGCAAATCCAGTAGTTCAAGACACCACTCCTACTGCAAGATGTGTCATTAACTTTTTTCATAAGAATAATAATAATAATAATAATTTCGTGTGGAGGAAAAACAGAAGAAAATTTTCATAACTCAAGTTCGCTCTATCGAACACAAGTCATACAATAAAAGCATAGGGAAAAAAAACCGCGAATCGCATATAACCTGCGAACTTATCGTCATTGGTTCAACAACTGAGACACGTTTTCGCTGTTAGATTTCTCCTAATTACGTGGGTGAAACATTGACGGGCGCGTCTCAAATAAAAGATCTATCTGCCTGTACTGTTGTTCTGTTCATTATCTGATAGAAAGCAACACTGTACTCTATTGGCCTGCGTAGTCTTACGCCTTTAGATAGGACCACGTCTTTGTGGCAGGTTCTTGCTGCAGTTTACCAAACCGACAACCCGCCGCTCCGCATTGCCGTACTGGTACGTCTAGGTTTGCGGGAATGGAAGAATGAGCTTGTCGCCTCGGGAAAATAAAAACGATTGCGTTTTGCGGAAGCATACTTCTGCTGCCTTTCGTTTTCTTAGGACAGTCTTCTTGTCTTAGGAACAGAGGAGATCGTGAGAGATGGCGAGAAATGTTCATGTAAAACCAACTGAAAACGAATAGCAACTGCAGAGGATAAAGGAAAACAATGGTATAACAAGCTTTTTGATTAGCATGCCCATTTCGATTACGTCCGCGCGCTGACACACACATGCACACCCTCCTAATAGCTGGCAAAAGCGGGACTTTACTTCAGCTGCCGGCGACTGCGACGAACAGTTAGTGCTTGAATCCGGACTGGTCTTTTCGTCTTCGCGCACTCGTGCCATTCGATGCCCAATTTTCACTTGTTCATCAAAGCTTCGGGCTTGCAAAGGCTTGTTTAGGTAATCACGTTTAGGAGCAGGTAAAAAAAATTAGTAGCTACAGCCTTAGCTGACTGCTGTCCTAGCAATGTCCTCTTGCGACCACACCAGGCCACACCTGTAAAGGAGAATTGGTGCAATCGGAGAATAATTTCGAAGCACTTTGTGAACACGTATAAAGAATAGTTTGCAAAAAATACGACCTTCTGAGCTGCCACAATCGTACAGTCTGCCGGTCAATATAATTTTGCAAATTAAAGGGTAGCCCAGCGGTGTATTTAAAGTTACGTTTCATACCGGTACTTATATATGTGCATTCAATTGGAATAACAGATTTATCCTTTTACGTCATATTCAATGATCAATAGGCAAAAGCAGTTCACTGCTTATTAGACTAAACTAAGTACCTAATAATGACTTATGTCCAATAGCCAGCAAATAAATTGAACCGACATAACCATGTATGCTAGCTCATTTCAAGAGTCATATGTGAATTGTAAACTCTATGCCCTGCAGGCGGGCAAATGCTAAGTGTCGTTTTGCCGACATTCGTCATCACATGTAGACGGAGTGTTTTAAGGGTGCATTTGGGCCAGCCCGAATTAATTATAAAAAAAATAAAATACCGAATTAAAAGCCCGGAAAGAATTCATGTCTATTGCTTGGTGGCGCTGGTAACCAAGCGCTGCGTTTGCTTTCACCAGAGTGAGGAATCCGAATTTAGCCACAAACGTCGGCGGCATCTCCTTGCCGACGTACCCTTTCGCTGCTCGAAGTTGGAGCTCGCGACAGCCCACACGCGACAGGGATTGAACGAACCGTTTTGTTTGCCGCTAACGTTCCCGCACGTAATGAAGTGACGTTAGCTAAAGCTTGAATGTTGGCACGAGCTAATCTGTTTCCAGTCGCCAGAGTCCTGACAATAGTAGGAAGAATGGTGTGGGGTCGAAGGGGAACAACGTCAACGTTAGGCTAGAGAAGTAGCTGATGTATTATTCCCGACGTTAACTCAGCCGGGGAAAATGAAGAATAGTACTCTACTGAAGGGAATGGCCACCTAAAAATGAATGAAGAAAATGGTTGCCTTCTGCGAAACGTCAAAGCTTTCATAATCGAGAGAAACCATTGAGAAGATTCTACTGGTTATTAGTAACCAATGGGCGCTATTATCTGCTCATATACGAAACGGTGAAGGGTAACAGTGTAGGACCTTGTAAGCGACTTCTAAATAAACGTAACTAAAGAGACCTTTTAATATGTAGTCTTTCCGTGTATGATCAGTAAGGGTAAGATACCACACACAAATGCTGCGTTCGCTATTTTATAACAGGTTAGTTATGGTGAATCATATACCGAAACTATATTTTTAAAGGTTGTGTACGCAACTTTGCATGCATTTTTTCTCTATATTCACGTGGCTATATTTGTAACAAATGCAATGAAATTGCTGATTGTGTTCAGTTTCAATGTTATATTAAACCTAGCTGCCCGGGTAGTTTCTATATTTTCATTTTTCCTTTATTAGTTGCGCTGCGCCAGCTGTTTTTAAGGTACCCACTTGACAGATAAAATACAAAGTTTTAGCTTCTATTTTGACCAGGGTTTTGCAGCTATACAATATGCGTATTAAAATAACTTTTTTTTACAAGAGAATTGCCAAAGTGGTTAGATATTTTATCTATTTACGTCTAGCTTGCATCCCGGCGTACAAGATGCTCGCTTCCATTCAAAATCCTGAATAAAAATGGAAATTAGCTCGAGAAAAATGCGGTTTCGCACTCGGGGTCTTGTTGCAAGCATAGAGGGTACTTGCAACGAAAATTCACCACTGCTGTCCTGCATTAACGGCCTAATGAGCAAATAGGTCGTCTGACCGACTCTCGTTAAAAGCGTCCGCCTAAATGAGCACGCGGGAAATGAGGATTAGAAAACTGTGGTCCAATCGCAGAGGCAACGTCGCGACGCGGAAACTTTGACTGCGCCTCGCACCTGCCATCCAGCCGTCCCTGGCCTTCCACGTTCCTTTTGCGCATCCGTCGAACGTAGCCAGCCCTCGTCGGCTACTGCCGATCCGTGTCTTCTAAACGACAAGGAGCGAAAGACAGCAGCATCCTTGGTCCTGCGCCATTCCTCTATTACGCCCGAACAGAGTCGAACTTTATAAGGGAAACGTGAGGGAAAGCCACAGGTCATTCATGACGTATCAAAAGGCTGGTTCTGCAAAACGATGAACGATGGATGGAATCAACGAGCATATTATCAGTTCGTAGTTGTATTTTGATCCATAACTAAAGAAGTATACAACTAGGTACATCAGATGTTGCACGATCGACAAGACCATGCGGATTTACAAAGTGTGTATAGTAGGAACTACGCATCGACGCATTGGACATATCAAATAAGAACCAACGTTCACTTGTACTCAGGTTTCTTCAGGTTTGTAGTTAGCTGGATTCAAAATGAGCACGACGATAGGCTCAAGAGGAGACTGGACATCCTTATTGCTGCTTAGTTCCCAGCACAGCAGCACAGGGGAAGCATGTTAAGGCTCATCGAGTCTAAGTCACGCCCAAGGGTTCATCTACAGTCGAAGTTGAGGAAATCGTGGTTGGCCACTGTAATGTTAATTGTAGTGGTGACAATAGCCGTGCACGCACGACGATGGCCTGGACTTTCGTGTACCTCAAACCATGTGTTATTTTCTAGTTCCGCAACCGTCCAGAAGCTAGGGCAGTCGTTTTTGGAAGGCCTTTGCATGCTACGGTGTACGCGCGAATATAGGTGAAGTTCGTTTTTGTGTACTGAAGTTGCTCATAGATATACATGCGTAAGTAAGGAAGCTCCCCAACTGAAACTATACATTATAGCGGCCCAGTGTAATATACTATACTGAGTAAATACCGTTCAATATGATTTTAATTTACAAAAGAAAAAAATGTGCTATAATTATTGTAGTTTCACGTAAATCTAATTTTTTTCCGTTTCAAGTAGAGTTTTCACGGTAATATCAAATCCGAAAATGTACTATCAAGCAGAATGTGAAAGCTCAACGACTTGAAGCACAGTTTGTATTTTTCAGTCAGTAGCTGTAAAGGTGTGCGTTACTCCAACGTTTAGGCCTCTTTGCCTGTAGTGCACTGATAGGTAAGCGATATTAGCGTCATTCGATTGCATCTTCTCAATATCTACTTAGAGTAAACGGGGAACGTATTGTGAGCTCATGAGTTTTTGTCACATTAATAATGCTGTTTCGAACAATATAGCAAGTTCATATACAGGATACGCACAAAATAAAATTGCTCTGTTCATGCATATCTAGCAAAAGCTACAAGGTCCAGATTTTGAAAGTATCGAGGCAAATTTCAGTCCTTTGGCAACTTCGTCTGCCTCTGGAAAATATTAGAATTATATATGCGCATGTCGACCCCGTTATGCACGACTGTGCACGGACTGTGTTTCCCATTTCACAGTATAGTGAAGTTCAGCTGTACTGAAGTAATTCGTTGAGGGTAAATGCAAATAACGCAACCTTTCGTGATTTTTATTAAACTCAAACCTTCTTCAGCGCTAGAAAAACAATTTAAATAAATAGATATTTTTTCCTACAGAATAGAAATCTTCAAATCGAACATTTTTTCTTCATGGCTGTATCGCGGCCACGTAAAAGAGGCTTAACACGTTTTTAATGATTGACATGCATTCAAATAACCATGCGTACGGGTATTATTGTGTATAATATAATCGCTGAAATTTGGCATCGCGTTATTATATCTTCGTATAGTTGGATGAAAACGTCCAACTCGTCGCGTGCATTTTAATGCATCTTGCGATGCCTAGATCTCTTGCTGAGATGGGGTAGAGCTGTAGGCGCCGGCGAAAGTTGGCGCCCGCGATGTCTCCCCAGGCCGTCGTGTTCTTTCTGGATGGATGCAAATTCGTCAGGACAAGAGAAGCAAGCCTGAAGCGAACAGCAAAAGAATATCCAAGTACCGAATGCATTTCAGAATTGATAAACTGACAGCGGATGGGTAATAGAAACAGAGGCACCAACAACAACGTCAGAAGTTGACTAGACAAGTATTGAGTAGAAAAAGCGAAAAAAAAAAAGGGATGAAGGACCAACAGTCAGTAGTAACTATGGTAGAGCCACAAAAAGCAGTACAAAAAATATGGATCTTTGCTGCAGTTAGTGCTATAGTTTTCGTTGCTGCCATCGTTTGCTGGTTGTGTTGTAACAACAATACGTAGTATAGTAAACAGCAACTAGCCCTTCTTAGAAGCTCTCATCCCGCACTCTTCCGTGCTTCTTCTTGTAAAGTTTATAGTTGTGCGCGCTTGTATTTTCTCTAAATCCTAGCGCTAGCAGGAACTTCGAAAAGTACGAAAATGTCTGATTTGAGCCAGGATGCCGAATCACCCACGAGCCGCACAGGAAGCGACAATAAAATAAAACGCAGAGTAGGTTTGTGGAAAGCGTAGTCCAACCTTAGTTGTAGCACCACTTGTGTATAATTTGACTTTGAAAACGAAACCTTAGGAAGGAGTGGATCCTGCTGTTACCATCGACGGAGATTCGACTTACATAGCCGCGCATACATAAATACGCAGAGTGACAGAAGCTTCCTCAAAGTTCTCGCTCAGCACAGAAAAAATTTAGGTCCAAGCTCGTGAGTCGAGATTTGTTTTGTGTTGCGCCATTTCTCGACCACAAGGAGGAGGACGGCAAAGACAACAACAACCACCACACCGTCAAAGACCAATGTTCATACATACCTCTTATCGTACGATTGCCTAACTCTGGCCGTCAACTCTGCAGCGAGGCGGGCCATAGGATGCAACCAGCGCCTCGCACGAATATAACACTTTACTGGAAAGAGGGTGGGGCGCTGCTAGCCGCCAAGTGCAGACCATTCGTGGACGCCGCCTGGTCGGCCACGCTGTTAAAGACTGCTGGGGGCGGCCAACGTAAAGGACAACCGCCACCCCTAGAACCGCCATCTAATAGTGACGTTTCGAAAACAGATATTGTATCAGGTGCGCTGAAGCCAATAATAACATGTATGCAGTGTGTATCACATGTTATCATAGTTTGTATACATAATTAGATCGCCTGATATTTAATGTCGATTTTAATTGCAAATTGGACAATTACTCTTACGCCAGCTTGCGTGACCAATAATGAATAACTTCTAAAAAATTAACCGACACAGGTTACCCACTCACTTCCGGAACATGCTCAGTACTTTAAGTGGTCGGGATATAGTCTAAAGGGACATGTGCGAGTGCCATCACTTATTGAGCACAGCGCCACGGCTAGATATCTCAAATTTTTGTTCTTCAAACAAATCTTACTGCATTAATCACTGCGAAATTCAACCTACCTGTGGCACGAACGTTGTCAGTGCGTGCCGCCTTCGGAATGCTCAAACGCATTAGCGGGCGACATAACGTGCGATACGTGCGCGCGAACACAAAACAAATATGGACGAAATACATACGTTTTGCGAGTATAACGATTAGGCGTGACAAAGTGCATTCGCTCTTTTGCGAGCACGTTTACTGATGTTCATTTACAGACATGTAACCTTAACGTGGTTTTAAGATGTGCTTTTTTTCAGTGTTTACTAGATTACTTTTGACCAAGATTAAGCAGACTGGGCTGGCTTAGGTGTGCCACCACTTAATCGTGTTAGTAATACTCGGTCACAGCCTTCGGAGTTTGTCTTTTGTTGCGTACTCTGGGTTAGGCATACGACTAGTGCCGAAAATGTAGATTACCTCGTCTAGAATGGCTCGGTTCAGGTATGCCGTTGAAAGGATTTTTGGTCATTACGTATTGTTGAGTACGTTTGCTGCTTTACAGGAAAACATAAATGCTAAATCTGTACAACAGCTGCCGACCCTACTTAGGGCACGTTTTATTACATGCGTTATTTTGCAACGTGCCATTGTTTCAGGCCACTTTGTGTTCGCTGTCGTTGTCAAGCTTTGATTTAGGATATATAGCAGTGTTTAGGAATGTAGCTTGGATCGCGCTATTTTATTCGATATATTTGAAATATGTAAGACCTATGTGTTACTCTCAGATGCTGTTCATATAAGAAATCGAAATACCTTGTTGAACCAGATGTAAAAGAGTACAGTTTGCAGCAGAATTCAACAAATTGTGACACAACGTAACCGGCACGTGAGTCGCACAATATGCGATAGTGTCAAGTGAATCTTTATATCGATCGATCACTTTGAAGTAGTGATTATTTTGAAAACATTACCAGTACGTATGTGCTTTCTGTTAAGCCGCAGCTTCTACAAAGCACCCTGTACTTAGTCCTTCTATTGGAATTGGTTAGAATGTTAGGGCAGCAGTGTACTTGCACGTAACTCTAAGCATTGCGCTACGCTTGCTACTCGAACCACAAACTAGGATCAACTCAGTAGTCGTTTTTGTAAACGTACCACAGTTGGTACTATTCCATCGGGTCAGTCCGCCTCGATTTAGGCATGGTCCTGTGGCAATCGCTTCGGAACTAGTTAGAACTGCACTTTGGACCCGTGCATTCGTATTGTTGTCAGACACCTTACATTATTCCACTTCTACTAGAGAATGTCCGAGTACATGTAAGCTACCTAGCGTCGTACAAACTCATAGGCTTTGCTAGAGACAGGGGAAGCAGCAGCAGCAGCACATAGTAATATCCACAAACTCAGCGTGCTACTGAGCCAGGTTGGTGATCCGACACCCGACATAGTTCTTGACGCAGTGACTAGATTCAGGACCATGAAGGCATAGCGGCCTTCAGTTACATGGACGTGCTTTTTGCGATGGTAAATAAAGAAATTTAGATGAATAATACTCAGACAGATCTGCGCAAGAACAGGCAGTCGGTAGTTTCCAACTAGGTTGGAAACTACCGACTGCCCTTTCTTCCGAGTTCCGAACTTCAAGCTTTTTTTACGATAAACAGTCCACTAACTAAGAAGCATCCCGGATAAACAGTCCCATTAGAATAGGAGCCCAGCTAAGCCAACTACGGGCGAAGTGAGAATGTTCTACTGAAACGCAAAAATTATTAGCTTTAATTTAGCCAAGACAAACCTCTGGAATCTAATATGGATATAACATTATATCTAAAAATCTGGCCCGGCTTAGATAACAACAATAACAAGGGCGTTGGCCACTTCTATTTAAAGCATTGCTACAGAAATGTTTACGTTGTTTGATCACCGCTCTTGACTTAAATGATATTAAAAACTGCAAGCTCATTTTCCAATAGTAGTTACGCTGCGGGAATAACGCTATCGTAGAAAATGTTTCCCTAAGCCTCAGAGAGACATCGTCAGAATCACTTTTCCCTCCAAACTGGAGTCATTATCTGAGATTTGTCGAGTGCATTCCTAAGGGCACTTGGCCATTTTTCCTGATTAGGGTGGGCTGTCCATTGCATTGCAGAGGAAGAATCGCGAACGCATGAACCTATCCACCGATTGGTGCCGAGAATACGATGATAAATATTCCCAGGCCCAAAGGCTCGGGTGATGATCAGGTCGGTGCATGCACTGAATCGTACGGGTAAGTCTCAGTTGTCCCCAACTATTATGTCTCGATTGATTGTGATATCGCGCAGCCCCGGTAAAGACCATAGCGATAAGTTGAATGGCCAGGTACCTTGATATATTTAAGAATTCGTCCGGGCTAGATACAGGCAAAGTAAGGTGAAACATTGAGTTTTAATAACGAAGAAAAGCTAAAGGCATTCCACTAGACCCTTTTGGGAGGGGGAGTGGAACTCGCCGAAAAAGAAGGACAGCTCGAGGTTAAGACAGAAACCATTAGTGCGAGTCGCGTGGCTGGGATTTGAGAGCCCAAGAGTTGATACATTATAAGATGAAGTGACCAGTAAGTGAACGAGATAACATTTAACGCCGTTTATTAGATTTCATCGTCTACCTTCCGATCCTTCACGAACGTCACGAACAGGTCCCATCTGCCCTGCCGACAGGTGTTTTGCCGAGGACAAAAAAGGCAACAAGAAAAGACGTCCTTAGCCTAGCCTGTAGTCGACTTGACGTTTGATTTTAAAGTTTCAATCGAATTGTTTTTTTTTTTGGATTTGTCGTACGAACCCGATCGCTCAAGCCGTGTGGCGCGAGCACTTTTCAAATTGTAGCACAGCCACGAGAGAAACCCATTGACAGAAAATTCGATCGCTCTATCTAAAAGGTCATTCATCGTCAAAAAATTGCTATTGAATATAACTTTAACGTAGCAAACGCTAGGCGAAAGCTACAGTTAGCCAGCCAAAGTACCTGAAAAAAATGTACCTCAACCCATCAAGCATGCGATTAATTTCTGAGGTTTTAACATAGTGCTGTGGAGAAACAAGAGGTAAAGTGCCTTGAAGTGAAGCTTCAAACTCTCAATATTTCGCAGGCGGAGCGTAACTTGAAGTTATAACGCGGCTCGGAGACGAATGCTGTTGTCCTGTACTTTTCATTTTCTAAAATAACCCAATGCTGCTTTGTTTGGTGAAAAGGATTTTGTGAGGGGTAACCGATATTAGATATTGCTTTATCATAGGATAATGCTATAAATCAAACGAAATAATACTAGGCGACTGATTAACTTTGGTCTGTTTCCGCAGCTTCTACTATCCGGGCTGCCCGTTGGAAACTATGTCTGTTAGGAAGAGCTGGCCAATGGCAAATCTATTTATGCGTAAGCACGACCATGGCTTTTTTTTTAACTATGATTAGACACGAATGATAAAGGTCTTAACACAGGAAGCTGTATAGAAGAAGAATTACGTGTCAGGCTGCATTTGACACGTCTGCGCTTCGTTTAGTTAATCTCGTAGCAACAAATGACATAGTACCGATTGATTTTGAACTTTGGAGACGTTTAGTTGTTGTTAGTCGTAGAAGATGAAGAGTAGCAAAGAGAATGTAAAGTTCAATTGCGAACTTAATGAACTGATCATGTCTACTTTTATCAAGGCTATTTCACTTCTCTAGTCATAGGCTGATTCTCCCATTAACGCATTGAACGATGTGGAGGAGATGCCGTTACATATATCATTTGTGATGAATCGAGCCGATATTTCTTCAAGTCAAGTAGAAGCTGGTTGATACGTTAGGTAACTGCAAATGTACGGAAGTTGTTTTGAGTTCAAAGAACGTTTCAACAAAAGCTAAAAAAAAAACCTGTCAGGCGTTCCATTTCAGTACCGGATGTGGACAAAAGTAGGAGGTTATTCTGTATATCTTATGCTAGATAAATTACTTTATATTATGACACAATGACAGATTGAATCAAAAGCTATAGATGATTGGGAGGGCAAATAAATGCTGAGTATGGATGTAAACGGGTGCACGTAGAAATCCTGTATGATGGAATTCTCACAAAGTGATAGAATGCTTGATGTTCTCCACTACTTAGGCTATTATTAACACAACAAAAAAGAACTTCTATTTAATTCTTTTTCTTTAAGCCAATAAGGTTCTTTTCTAACGTATTAGCTCTGTCTTCTCACTAATCCACGGAAGTGCAGTTAGACGTTCGCATAATCGCAAACGACTAAGCAATGAAAACCTGTTTCAAGCTTTGTCCTTACAAGCCTTTTACAAACTGTAACATATTAACCAATAGTCAGCACAGCTTACAAGTTATATTCGTTGCATTATGGAACAGTTACCTGGATACTGCGAGTCTACAAGTTGTGCGGACAAATAGACGCATGATTCTAACAGAACCTTCGGACGCATTAGTGGAATGATATGCCGTGACAAACAGTAAGCTCTCTGCAATTATCTACAGTGATAAAACAGGGGTCACTTTTTGTTCGCTCTTGCTAGTTGTGGAAATATTGCCAAACTAGAAGAGACGAGACTTCTTTGGCCTTTCGCTTCGAATGAATGGTCGGTGTTGTAGGGCTTACAATCACTGTAACAGCTTTCATTATTTTCGCAAACAACCAGTGATCGGTGTCCTTATTGCGCCCTCTTTGTCTAGACTGCTATAATGGTTGTACCAAGGGTAAAGGGCGATCGGAAAAGGGAAACATCTTCTGCTTCGCCATCGCTACGATCTTACTGCTAATGGCGATGCATCATCTCACCATCAAGGAACTTAGCTGCTTCAAAGGAACGAAAGAAAGAAGATAGCGAATGATACGTTGATTCAGGCGTACATACAGGTAGACACTCACGCCCCAAAAAGTTTTCTGATCCGGGAGCAAGTCAACGAATCTTCGTGATCCCATCAATATCAACATATCATCATTACCAGCCGACGAAGCGTCGACACCCCCTCAATCCACCGTACGAACGTCGCTCCTCGCCCTATTTTTTCCTTCCAGAAACCATTGGGATATCCACCACCACCTTTATGCTGACTCGTTGTCATCGAGTATTCCCTTTTTCGGGATCAGGTAGTCTGTGCTCTTCTCTGCGTTGTGTCTTGTGCGAACATTCGCGCGGAACGCGGCTCCTCGTTGTCCGCTTTGGCTTTTGATCACTGCACCTTGTAGACCCGTGAAAGTCTTCTTGGCTATGCCCGAATTTTGTGCAAAAAAACCCAGAATCTTATGAGGAAAGTAATAGTCAACCCACGTTTCTATAGCAATGCGAACGAGCAGACGGTTAAATTAGGCCGACTAACAGGGCCGACAATACCTGCCGCAAAGAAAATGCTGCCTTAAAGTATCTCCAGTACAAGGAAAGTTTGTTACTACGAGCCTAAGCACATCTGCGCGCTGAAATTCTTAGCGGTGATAACGACTTGCAATAACGAACAAGTGTTGCTGCTGTTTTAGGCTTGCGTCTATATGCCAGTCGCATCGAGTGCATGTGTCGCCGTATGACTAGGCTTAGAAGAAAGGGCTTACATTAAATCAAGCTTCGTCTCTTTTAGCAAACTTTTTAGCTGAGTGTCATTGTGCCTTTATCTAGTACCAACAAATACCAAGCAATATATTGGTCCCTAAAAAAGCAGTTTGATCAGATTCAACGTTTTATTCTAAAAACCACATTATCGATCAAAGTAAGTTATACCTCTGGCAAAGCTAAGTGTTTACATTATTTGATAGTGAACTATGTCGCAATCAGACCTTTAAGGCGATCCCGTTTCTATTCTTGCAACTTTCATTTGTCCTATAGTCCAATAATTTTCGAAATCGAGAATGGCAAACACGTTTCGTTATGCTAATAGTATGTATAACCATATTAAAATAGCATATTCGTAGCTTATAAGAGCATGGTTCGAACATACGACTTTCAAAGGAAAACGAATCTAAAGACAGCAGAGCTTGTCTGGTTGTTTATCCCCATATATGTATTGTTAACGACGTGCGCTTATTTCATTGAAGCAAAGTCTTATTTGGAAAGAGGCTACTTAAGGAGTGAGAGGCCAACCAAGGGAAATTTACCCCATCAATCTTGCCCTTGAGGCCACAAGAAGGCAACGTTTCCGTAAAGCAGACGAGAGAATATACAGCGGATTGTAACCCACCGTGTCGGGATGTTCGAGGACCAGAATGTCCCTGATGAACTCAAAAATGCAAGTGAATTTCAGCGCAAATCTAGGCTGAGACCTTCGATCAGAAAGCCTACGGAATACACCGCCGTTTACCGTCCCAATGTCAGTAATATCATTATGAGCATGTGACGACTAATTGAAATTAGTGCATGGATCTTTTCTACCATCGACTCTCAAATTTCTCTTTTTTTTTGAATGTCAGATGTTCAGTTTTGGCAGAACACGACCTGAAGCCGTAATGTCTCGCTATGACAACGAGCTCGGAGCTAGTTCACAGTGTTGGTAGTAGATACGAAGTAGGCGAATAAAGCTGTCGAATATGGGTCCATCGTGCTAAGGCCAGACTTATGCCTAACGAACCTTGTTATCATCGTCGGTACTTAGGCCGCTGCTTAGAACTGATTTCTTACCTTGCTATTATTCTTCAAAAAAGTTCCTATCACGCCGATCGCTGTTGAACACTTGATTCCCGTTCGGTTCTCCTTCAAAGTCACGTCCTGTTTTCGAACTCGCTTGGTTCTTGGGCGAGCCCTAATGTATTTCTCAGATACACAACAGCACATCAGGACTAGGTGCTTTACAAGACAACAGCGAATTTAAAGCGAAATTGTTTCAAAGGATGCCTTACCTCATGTATGCGGTTCGAGTCCACAACATGCTACTATCTGTAACTTCAGTAAGTTTCTTACTAACCATATTTGAGGAATGCTCTTAATGCATAGAGAAATTACCGTTGAGTGGACAACTAGGCAAACCCAATTTAACCGACGCGGCAACAATTTGAGTTAATTTCTTCAAGGGACGCACAACCTAGGTTAAACTACAGGTGGAACTGTTCAGTCGTACTTCAGGTGCTTTGAATGTTACCTCTACAACACAACTACATTGAATAGCTACAGTAGGGGCGGCATTTATCATAACTAAAAAATATTTCGGGTTCTACATCCGGTATTTAGGCCGCCGGGCCCTCGGGCGAGCCTTTACTATTACTAAAAAAGCTGTAGCATCATTTTAAAACCACGTGTGCTAAAATAAAAAAAATAAGGAAGCACATTAAACATTTAATTATGATATTATAGTACTTTTTTACTTCCATTTTTTTAGATATTGCGAAGATTTTGCAAGAGCCGTTAAGATTTCGATGTTTAGATATAACGCAGCCGAATCCAAATATGTACGTGCGAGAACAGACAAGCAGTCGTTCTAGACTTTTTTTCCCTGTGTAGAACAAAAATAGTTAACTAAAGAACGGTTAAACACACCTTAGTGATTTTTTTTACCATTTCACTTTAAAATGCATGGGCGTATCGTAATACCATCCGTCTGCAGTTTATGGCCTTGATTGCGCTATAAATAAATTCTAGGGCCAATCTTTCACGGTAAGCCTTCATGAACTCTGCATAGTTCGTTGACTTAAATCGTACATTTCAAAACTGACGTTCGAAACCGTCAACCCGATAATATATATTTTTTTTTAATGAAGATTGCAACTAGACATTTGCACTAAAATAAGCGCTTTCCATGCAATTTGTCGAGTTTTGAAAAAAATATCGTCTGTGGGCGCAACATCTAGCGAGTATGATTGATGACAGGGCTTTTGACCGTAGTCTATGCATTTTTGTCACTGTAATTTTTACGGTACGGGGCCGAGCATTATCGTGCGATAAAAGTAGTTCAACGCTATCGAATAGTGTTGAATGATCAATGTATAGTCTCTCCGTAGGCTGCTGTAGCGGTACATTGGCTCGAGAATGGTGGTATCCCGTCCTCTACAACTGTATAATTGAGTCATTGCATATCGTCCATTATTGATGTGACCTTCTGCAATCACAGATCACAATGCAAAAGCAACATCAAAGCAAAGAGGAGCAAGATTCTCTGCCTTTTTGTATTTTAGTCTCCGCTTAAGCCATTTCTAAAAACCACAACTGAAGACGGTTTTTGTCACTTTAAAAAACTTTAATAGGAAATGCTGCATCTATAAGGAATGAAGACATTTTGAACTATGAGATTGAAAC
>NW_019214006.1:454394-484498 GCF_002532875.2 Varroa jacobsoni
ATAGGAAATATTAAATTATATCTTGATTACTAGGAAGTGTGACTATTGTGATTATATCACATTGCTGATAGGTTCAGTATAAATGCATAGACTGCCGTGTGACCTTGGACACTTGACAGCAAAATTATTTACCATTTTCAATGCGGCTATGAATATCGAGTGGAGAATGTCTCCATATTTTTGGGCCGTAGGACAAATTGGACGCAACAGTATGTCCCGACCTTATTCGCGGGATGCGCGTTGCCCGATACGCGAAGTTTCTCAACCAAGGTTAGGTCGAAGCAAAGGTCGTTTTCTACCGTCCAACAGCGGGCCACAGATGTGTTCTTCTCAACGGCTTGCCATATTCAGCGGCTTGTGAGTGCAGATTACACAGACGGTTTCGTATGCTGACCTCGCCAACAGGTAACGAGAGGCGGCCAACACTGTCAAAGTATCAGCCCTCGTCTTAGCAACAGCAAGGTGAATCTTAGCTGGGTCCATTCTACTAAAAGCTACACTGCTGCATATTGAACAGATACGATAGTTTACTGGGTCAACTGCTGTCCCCTGAAACGCTTTCGTTGAATTCAGCTCCCCTCTTCCTCACTCCCCATCTTTTCTCGCTGCTTCAGACTTTTGGCATTCTAATCTGCTGCTACTTTAGGAGTTCTGCTATAGTCTACCATCTCGTAGTAGATTTTTCACTACGCAAAAGAGAAACTGAACTGTTTTAGTGAAACAGAAATCCCTGTTAGGAATGGAAAGGACAAAGCCGGCAGGCCTATTCCCGTGTGTGCTGTAGAACAACTGTTGTGACTTCCGCCCGGAGTAGTTTTCCATAAACGCGGAAAGCTCCAGCTCTTGTACATGTTTTCGTGGCGATAGCGGGGAGAGGGAATGACTTGCTCCCTTCCACCGCAGCTAGCGGCATATACGGCTTCATACTACGCTACTGTGATAAACAGTGCGAGTGGCTGTAAAAGCCAAACAGGGGTCTTCGATCCGCGTTCACGATCCATACCCATAACCAACAACCCATAGTCAATTCTTCTCCTGACGCGATCGAAAGATACTGTTGTTATTCGCTACATAAATAGACACTTCGAACATTTCTCTGGATTCGTACACGTTCTGCATGCAATATGGATGATTGCCGATAAGGAACGTTGCGGGAGTGACGGTACCTTGACGCAATAGCTAGTCGTGGCAACTCTACAAAGCTACTGCTCCTGCTACCCCTGCAGTTGCAAAAATTGCCAGATCTATTTTAGTGATACTTTGACACGCAAGCTCGAGACAGGACATGTTTCTGGTGGTATTTAACAGTTCTCAATAACGATCCTGATTGCAGCAAAACAGATTTCTTTTTCAGCTCTAATGATATACTATGAAGATAATATAGAAGACGACGGCGACGACAGTATAATATAAATGTCACTATAATACGTCCAGCCATCATGCATGAAAAAGGGGAGTGGCTAACTTCCATTGCAAAAGCAATTGAAAATTGATTTCGCAGAATGAACTTTTCCTAAATTGTGAATAGATTCGCCAGGGTTCCAGTGAAATAAAATTACATGTGTCTAATCAAAGATTAATACATTATTATTTCTTCAACCATTATCTTCAATCAAGGCAACGGATTAGTCCCGCTCATTTGCGTTTCCGGGTTGTCAGTCGCTGGCAAAGGCTTGAGTGTGGCTCTGATATTTTCATTTGTACAACGGGCGGAAACTCGCAGATGTACGTGGTTCCGGCATTATTTCTTATCCTTAGAGTAAGGACACTGAAGAAGCCATTAAGTAAGATTAGGCCTACCTGACATCGGCTCATCAGTCATAGTGGGTGTCCTATATCGTACCAGCAGGCCAAACGAAAACTGGTTGTACGTCTTCGACGGATTCGAGTACATTCTACCCTTACCAAGTGCGCACATAAAACCATAGTTATCTAGTAACTCTGTAGTAAATACGATTACTGCAGCAAAAAGTGCCACAAGTCTACAATATGTCGGTACATAGATCCACAGTTCTAAGCTTGGTAGATCGCACCAGTGGTAAGAACCTATTTATAACCACATGTAGCGGTGGCTCAAAAAGGTCTAAAACTTGGGGCTGGAGACCACTTGTTCGGATCCCGCTACGCGACATGCTTCTTAGCTAAGTTCTGAACGCAACAACTTGATTATTTAGCGAAATACGTTAAAATAATGACATTGCGGTTTAATCAGTTAAATTTGTAATGTGAACGGTGTTACTATTAAAGTGCGCCTTTTTATTGTCCTACTGCATTTACAAGTCTGCTAACATATTTTCGATTTACTTCACGAGCCTTATGTTGATTAGAAAGTCGGAAGAGTGACCCCGTAAGATAGATACTTGGGTTTCTAGTTACAAGAGTACATCCCATTATAATTTTTTGCAAATATTTTAGCAGAGCTTTGTATTTTTTAATATTCACAAGCACTACCAGAGGTTATCTTTCATAAAGCACTGTTTATTTCGCCATGTTAAAAATATTTAAGTAAATGAATTGCACGTCGATTTACACGATTGGTCTGTACCGAAAAAAATCTATTTTTAGGAACGTTATATAGACATCAGCTGCTTTGCTCCACAATCATGACTTGCCGAGTCGTCTTCAGGGAGCCATCTCCTCCCGCTTTGTTCGTAATCTCTGAACGTCTGCACAACGCTATCCCTAGTATCATTGTTGATTTTCTATTGTAAACGATTTGGCAGACGTATTGCCTTCGGCCTGCACACATTGCCCTTCGGCATTAGCTTTGCGTTCCGTTTATATTCATGTCTCTTTTATGCTGATGTATCACACCGCTTTTCCAAATAGGCTCCTTTCCATCAGCTTCCAATTCCGAGCATATGCGCTGGATTTTTCAGGTTACGCTTGAGGTCTTATCAAAATGGCTCGTTTGTTTAGTCAACCATCCCATAGGGTGAACATATCTATTGGAACGATAACGTGTTTAAAGACTTGGGAATAGCTAAGTTGCTAGTTCCCTTCGTTCGCTTGCATTTAATGGGCATTTGGTGTTCGGCAGTAAGGTAGCCACAGCTGACTACCCCCCCCCCCCCCCGCCTAGTCGCAACAGCTTGAAGTCGGTCTGAAACGGCTCGCGCGATTACGGGTGTCTTGAGCGCACGGCGTGCTCACAAGGGGAGTCGCGTTTCGATAGAGTTGGTTATTATCATCGTTCCGTTTTGGAGTGGCACGGATCAGCGGATCGCAGTGGTGTCCTGCTGCAAGGGTAGCGGCTGGTGCATAAATCAATGGCTGTATGATACTAGCAAGCTGGTAGATTGCCAGCCAGCGTGTTGAAATTGCTGCTTCAACGACTGGCGTTGTGCGTGAAAAATGGTACAAGCAGCTTCCAACGCAATCGGTTGGTAGCTAGATCGTAATAGAGAGAGTAAATAGTAAGAAGAGTAATAAACTCTGTAGTTATGAGTACGCGAGTTGCGAGTAACACAAGCCGTCAGGGTTCGTTGGCTTTATACTTGCACTGGACTCGGTTAACTCCGGAACATGATAGATGAGCCTAGGATCAGCTGGGGGTTTAGGTAAGAAAAGGATCACGTCTGGTGAAAGCATCAGATGGAGATTCACAGAAGAACGAAGCGTCGACAATTACGGGCGCAAGCTCGCCCTCACTTCACTTGTTCTACACTTACTTTATAGCAGATGCATTAGCTAATAGCGGCTGATGTGGATCAAAACTGGGCGGCACCCTGTCGCGGAAATCAAGACGAAACGATGCTATCGACGTCGGCTTGCACCCCAATCATAATTGTTCCGAAATGGAGATCGTCAAATTTTTATCGACACAAAAATCTGTCGTTGCCCAATTGCCAATGAGATAGCTGTATGAGACAAATACTTAGAGTAGGAGGGGGCACGCTTGAGATACGTCCAGTTCTTGTTTTGGCCAATTTCTTCCTCTGCATCTCCTTCACGTTGGTTTTGCCGCCTGCCAAGCCACAGAGAGGCATACGTCTTTACAGAGCCGCACACAATGGCTGTTTAGGCCTGCTCGCCGCTGCATTCACTCTACTACTGACCATTGCTATAATATTATTACTAGTGATAATCGACTATAAGCCAGCTGACGAAAACGGTAAGCTTGGATGGCACATGCATGGTAATACCCGAATGATTCACTGGCCGGTAGTATGTAGCGCTAGTTATTGCCAAGGCTGTCGATGGTTCACGCACTATAGTGCATCGCATAGTGTGAGTACATTGTTTACCTTGTGGGTGGACAAATAGAGTAAATTGGTTTATTTAGCAGATGGGTTGGTACACGCACAACCCTTGGATCCGGCATCAGCAACGGATGGCACAACTCGGATAATGCTGCACAGGATGAACTCGGCACACGCATTGACGTGTCATACGTGTCTCCGTTTGTGGCCGGGTATGAACTGCGGCTTAGACATATCGATGATACGGTTGCGGTGATCGCAGTGAGGGCGCTTGTCAGGCCCAGGGCAGACAACGGCCTCGGCCTTTTTGAAAGCTGTATTTTGCAGCCAACCTGTCAACATTGACACCGACCTTTGATAAAGCTGAACACGGCGCTTAGTGACTCTAGTTCCAAGGAGAAACACGATATAGGCGCCAACATAAACTAGCGTTATTATGTCTATGATGAGATAACATTAGTACCCTTTTGCCTAGCAAATCGGCTGAGAGGTTCTGTACCTAGGCTTGGCTACGTCAGCTTGCTTTCCTAGCTGAGCAAAATCAGGTAGGCATTTTTGCGGTGGAGGAACCTACCACTCGTACTTTTTTCTTTTTAAAATGGCGAACGGCGTAAACTGGTGGGAAAAGTCGATAGCAGCCATTGTCTATAGCTTTGCCTGACAGCAGAGGGCGCTTTTCATGACCACCAGCGGTTTTTGAGTTTTACGTACGGCATTCGTGCATATGATTGTGGCATTGCGTTTGAGCAGAAGTGGCCTTATTCATGTACCGTGTACATGTATTTACACGTGCACTGGTATGGTATATATATATGTATATACGTGCAAACAGATGTATGAATTGACCGGCTGAATATCTGTGTCTGACTCTTCATTTGAGCATATAATACATAACATCACAACCATTTGTACCCCTTATTAATACTCAACTTCCACGAACATCTAGTTTGACTGCTACATCACCCTTGTCTTCTACTCCGATTTTCGACATACTTTTTGACTGCCTGTAGGCAATTGCCTAAAATACGTATTCTTTTAGTTTTGTGTTTCGGGAGTGTGCAATCTTTCGTCGTACAGTACGTGTTGTGTATATCGCATAATGGATAAGAGGCGTGTTCCAACCATTCGAAATTAACCTTCATGTTTTAGTTTAATGTTCAGCCACGTTATGTCTATATTGAGATATAAATTAATGTGTTTAAATATGCATTCACAAAAAAATAACTAAAATTATTACCGTCATGCTTTGAGCGATCTTGCATAGGATTGCACGGCTTTTTGAATACGCCGCACTTCCACCTAGTTTTACGTACTAGAGTGGATACTTGTTCTGTGACTATAAATAGTACAAAAATATACTTCCCGAATTACTATTTGAACTAGTTTCTAGTAACTATTCTAAGTACTGACACCTTTTCAAGCAACATTTCGTGCTTGCGTAACGATAGTAACAGAAATTCCCAGAATTATAGGTATGGGCCGTAGCACTTTTGTACGCTATCCAAGCACGCGGTAATCTCCGACTGATAGTCGTCCAGGGTTTCCTGAAACGACGTCGTGGGGTTAGCCTCAATACCGTCGAGCCGTCATTCTAGCTCTCTGTGCCTGCTTAACTTTATCGGGGAGAAACGTTTTTTTAGCTGTTGAGAGCGCGGTTTTCCAACGTGCACTCGTATATGCCCCAGCATTTTCTGCAAGCGTCGACTTTAAATTGGCAGTTTTGGTAGCGACTTTTCTCGCACTCTGAGGTATCAACCGCCACAGGCACCCCTTGCACCTTAACCGGCTACTTCGGCCATCCTCGAACATTATTAACTAATTAGCTTCTCGTCTCTAAGGATTCACCTTCCTCTTGCTGCCGCTGTCTGTAGTGACGTCGCTAGAGTACCGATACAAATATGTGTATATACCTATCTGCTTCTTGGAAATTTTCATAGTCTTTGTTAGAAAAGAAAAACCGAAAACGTCCTGGATGGGCTTGCGATTAGAATCTAACACCCAAATTGTACATATGAAGGGATACGCATCTTATGAAGGTAATCCTTACGCAAAGTACAGCAGAGCTATTTCGTCAGATTACATTGAGCCTTATTCCACTTACAATTTACGTTTTATAAATCGCAGTCAATGATAACCAGTTTCGTACTTTTTATATACTTAAAATATTTGTTCACGTCTCTACATGCACCGGCGCTAGAATGCTGTTGTCCTGATTGTTTATCCTGCTCCAGCACCTGGATAAATCTATTGATGGATATTTAGCTACGCAATAACAATACTAGGATGTTGTGTTTCTTTTGTATGTCAAAGAGTCATCCTGCGTATCGATACCAATTCAGATGATATTTACTGGTTGAGAATCTTGATCTTCTCTATTTGATGATATCGAGAATCCCTTTGTCACATGTGGGCGAATAAACGTGCTCACATAATCGACGGTGATTTATAAGGTTTAGGCACACCTTTATCCAGAATTCAGGCTTAATCATGAGCGTTGTAACACTCGTATAGAGGATAACCTTTTTTTCTATTTGAAGCAATCCTTTTCATTTAAGCTTATATGTTTTGAGTTTTCAAAATGGCCATATCAACAATAAATGTTGATATCGCACCATGGCTAGCGTAGGAGTGAATGTCAAGCACTAAAGTTAGTACGGCAATCGTGTGGTCATTTTAATCCAATCCTAGAGACTTGCCGTTGGTGGACGAGCGAACGAAGCTGATTGAAAGTGTTGTGAACGAGGAAACAGGCTAAATATCTGATGATGCGCGAATCAGCAGCGTCAGCTATCAGTTGCTATTACTAACGTCTTTCGAGAAGCAGACGGCAAAGCTGTTTGGGGCAAGAATGAGCGGCCAGGGCAAAAGTTCGCTTCCGGCAGATGGCAACAGTTTCGTTCAGCAGTGTCGAGATGGAAAACCAGAAGCAAGGGAATGATCACGTGAAGCGAGCAGCGGCTGTAATTAAGTGTAAGGACAGAAGCAGTTGCCAGAAGTGCGTCATCCAGTGGGAACTTTTTCCTTGCGGCTTTCCGGGCTCTCACGGTTTCCAGAGTGATTCCACATGGAGCGGTGAACCATCCAGCCAACAAGATAGATAGATAGATAAAACAAAATAGAGGTGGAAGGTAAGTCCAGTCGCTAAACGGTTCATACAAGGAGAGCGTGTTAGCGGCAATGGCATTCCTATGAAACGGATTCTTTTGCCGAAAAGCAGGTCCCTCATGGGTCTGTCCTCTGGCGAAATATGAGAAGTAGTTGGAGCAAGCATGTAATGAAGCTGGATTTATTGAACGTGTGAAACAAATAAATGACAAAATAACCAATGTAACGTCGCCATTGATAGCTCTTTGGCCTACTGAAATATTTACAATACAAAACATAAAGAGTTTATCGAGATCCAGAATATAGATCTAAATAAATATTTTTAGTATCGAGTAAGTTCAGGTTAACCTGTATGTTAAATGACAAATCCTCGAAAGACAAATGTTAAAAAGCAGACGGCAAGGCCAAAATCGTCTCTGTGAGTTTAAAACTAGCTGTGTTTATACCATCTAGATATATGTATGCTATAATAGAGAAAAGTTACAGTTATACCAGCAATTATGCTTGGTACTAATCATCTTTTTTTCTCTATTGGAATTTCGAAATAAGGTCATATTTGTTTTTGTAAATAGGCGGCCTATTCTCCTTTTCTAAAAATTGGAACGAATCGTACATGATGACCGTCGTCCAATATCAGGCTAATATCCAATGGGTAATATAAAATGTACGTTCTACTTATTTCGTGTAGATGGCGTACGGTGAATATCTAAGAGGGACTTTCGCGCACTTTTCATTGAAATACATTATGGAATAAAAATGGATCTTTAGATTGCTTGACATACATTTCTGGTAGGTAGCAAGGACTATGTGAAAATGAAATGCGCTAGAACACCTTGAGCTATTAAAAAATTGTAGACTCTCTACGTAGACGCCTTTAAACTCATATATCGCAGGCGGTATTAGTCGCGTCGGATCGGCGTTTATAATTTGAAAGTCCAAATTCGACGCACCAACATCGGTAGTGCATCTCTTGTTTCGCACTTAAGACTGAGCGCCTTAAATATGATTAAAAATTCTGCAAAAAATCGTTGTTTTACAATTTTATTATGGCAAAATCACAAATGCTGCCCTGGCTCATAAAAAAGTTGGGGCTCTTTCTCCCCATAAGGGGTCGGAAAGACCTTTATGTGGAGAAAGAGCCCAAAGCTACTTGTGTTACCTTCGTTCTAAAAATTTTACTGCGAAAAACACTTCCAGTAGTGGCTGACCAATAAGGAAAAGAACTTGAGGGAATTATTGTAAAAATTGACTAGCCATGATATCGTCAACGGACTAAATATCAATCACCAAGCAGTTTTAAACCATTTGAAGTATGGTTTTGGCTCCACAGGAATTTACGCCAGTGAATCTAGTCGATCGTCATTTGCAGAACTTTACTAAAGACATAATAACATCAAAACGTTTCACTGAACCGTAAATCACAGCTTATGGAAAATAGATTGTATATAACAATAAAAATGTATAAATAAAAAAAAAATGTTCACAATCTGTGACAAGGCCCAGACTGGCGCCAAAGAAGGTGATACCATGCGCCTGGTGGAATAAGGGACGAACTGTGCCAAATAAGTTGTTATTGCCTGACAGAACGATGGAGTTCGACTTCTACTGTCAACAACTAACGAGACTAGCAAACCATTGCATAAATTCGATCGGAACTAGGGAACAGAAAACGCTTCGTCTTGCACCATCACAATGCCAAATCACATCTGTTGCCAGCTACCTAGCTGGCTAATCGGTAACAGGCCGCTAGATGGAGACTGATTAGAGGTCGACTCGTGGTTAGAGCTTTATACCGTTATCGTATCCGAATTATTGTCTACATTCTGACCGTAATGCTGGACCATTGTTATCAGCAATGCTACAGCCATGCAGCATTTGCATGTGCTCTGTGTTCTTTGCCTAAGTGGTTTCGTGTTGATGCAACGCCTTCCGGATAGGCATCGTCCCGGGTGTTGTCGGCACAGTCCTCCAACGACTCTGATGCCTTTGCACTTCTGTTCATCATCGTAATATGCACTTGATGCTTTTCCTACTAAGGTCCCAATTTGGCAACTTCGTACGGTCGCTTGCTCCTTGCACGGTATATACTGATCCCTCTTGTTCTTCACGGCCAGACTCTCCCTCTGATGCCTTGCTTTAATGCCGGCGACCATGTAGATCATGACCTAATACTGGTGACGGTTGCCCCTCACATTTGCCTTTTGCGACTATGTGATTGGTGGTTGATGTGTTCCGGCGTGATCCTCAGACAACGCGCCGTTTTCCAGATCTCGTTGCTCATTTGCTTTCACATATGTGGCGGGCGGGGGCTTCCGCGTTGCTTCGAACTTGTAAAGGACAAGGCAGTTGGTCGGAGACAACAAAATATCGGCTAGCGGCTAAGGCCTTTATACCCTGATCCTAGTGTCTGGTCTGACTGGAAGGTGCTCCTTTTTAAGCACATATGAAATATATTTAACACATCATGTTTCATGTGGTATATTGGCTAAATATGATGTGAAAATTGCATTCTTTGTGGTTTAACCTAGGCTTCTATTGTATATTTTCAGGCATAAATGTCAAACATGCATTCGCCACTCTGATTAGTACGAACTAATTGCCTTAATGGTCATTTACCGGCCACTGTTCCCGTCTGTGGCAACACGTTGCTCTACGCTTTAATGAGGTAATATACAGCGGAATGTCTGCACGATAGGACTTACCTGTTTTATTTATTGACTAACAATAGCGGAAGTACAAAAAAAAAAGGTCCAAAAAAAAATATATATATATATAGAGCAAACTTTTAGTGGTGTTTGGCTTAATGGTCAAACAGAAAAAAATTAAGAGTTTCTTTAATATATCCGGGCATCTATGAACTTCTATCAATGAAGTCGTAATGGAGTGATTAAGGTTTATATTGAGAAACTGCACCCAAGTTAGTAGTAACTCGTACTTCTGCATACTTTACCGATGATGAAAATTCAACAATTAGCTTGAACTTACACTATAATTGTAAGACAAACGCTATTGCGATATGTTTAAGGTTCGAGTTGAGTGTTTACTTAGGGATCACTGTTAGAACACTCCACGTATATCGTTTTACTGGGATGAACTGCGCCCAGAACGATGGTCCTTTCAACTACGTAAAATATTCTCTTAAAAGCTTCATGAAAAACGTCGGAACAGAAACAGGACAACTAATAAAGTTACGGAATTGCCTGACTTCCTCAATTATCAGTAAGATTCACTTTCTGCAATACACAGACGGTAAATGGGGCTCAACGTGCGTAGTTGTGAAAACAGGATTTTTTAAACAATATGTCGGTTTATTAGGCAAAGTGAACGTACTATGTTGTTTCTAAGGGTTAACATTTCTTGCAATTTAGTTATCCCTTTCGGTACTGTTACAAGAAAGCAAAACATTCTCTAGCATCTACAACTGGTCAGTGATAAAAGAAAATGTATTCTGTAAGAACAGTCGTTTGAGTATGAAAATGGACAAAAATGGTTTAACTGGGGATATAAATACATGGTAATTACGCAACGCTACAGCCCACGTACGTTTGCCTGACTGTGACCGTATGTTCTGATAACGCAACGCCCTGGATCACCACATCAAGAGGCAAGCTATATCGCCAAATCGTTATGCAATGATCCGTTTTTTGGTCGTAGCTCGTCCCCATATCTTGATGTATCAAAAAAGATCGATTATTTACATGGCGAAATTAGTCAGCCAATTTAAAGCCATACGTTTATGAATGTCAAAAGACGGCAACTGATTTCTGGCGTCAAGACATAACAAACAGCTATAAAATGTCGTATGGCCGACAACACGCTTCTAGATTTAGCTAAAGATGAGAAATGGCGATAGCAATCCGGTAAACGTTCGTGAGAATCTGATTGATTACCCGATATCGAGTCAGAGGGATGCGTATTTTTCAATAAAAATATACTTTAATACATTATGTTTAATATTAACGTAGGCAACGTTACATACGTTTAGGTTTTACAGGTATAATGGCTAATATAGGTAAGATATCCTGTTCAGGCGTCTGTTGGTATTCGTTTCGTCCTTGGAGGTTCTAAAACGCGAAACGCTAAATATGGCTCAGTCAGCTAGCCTCTACCAGGACCATATCCTGCAGGCAGTTCTTCAAGGCAATTTAACCTCGGTGCCTGATCCACCTGCCCGGATTCTCAAGCTCGTTCTCAGCTCGTCCAAGACTGGTAAGTGTAATATCTACTTACGTTCGATGTCCTATGATTGCTATAACCTTTAGCTAATCAAACAAACTGGAACAGAACATTATCGAATATGAGTGTCTAATACGTATCCGTTACTCTTGATAATAGTTTGCCTCTCTACCAAATAATATTCATTATTAGATGTTCATATAATTGGCTGTGTGCTGAATTACATAGATATGATTGTGTAGTGGGAAATATTTTGGGCGGAAATCTGGAAAACCTGCACGTGAGCGTTCGACAGCGAGAGAAGACACTTTAAAACTTTTACCACAAGGGTATTAAGAGCATAATTTACCATTAGGCTGTATTGCAAAATATTCAACTTTCTCGAACAGAATACATATGGTAAATTTAAGCACCTACCTGATTTTTAAGTCTTTAAGCCTTAAGATTAAGAAATTTGGACCAAGCGGGCTTGAGCAGGATATCTTAGAGAGGCATTCTCTGTAGCTAGTTTTTCTATTTTGCTGTACGTTGAGTTAAAAGCCTTGACCAGACAAATTCGCCTCTCAGAGGCCGTAATTGAACCTTCAACAAATAAATGGCTCTCAGTTAGCTGCCTTGCGTCGTATGCGAAAATCAGCTACGGTGTCTAAAGCTGAAACGGTCGGCCTTAACTTCTTGCACGAACAATGACTCGAGTTGACTTTAAGGTGTTCGGATCGAAAATAACTTCGCAGACAGCTATCAGGACGGAAACATCAACATAAATAGCGCATAACACCGTTCTCAATTCTAAATAAATGGGTCTAAAAGAGAAACATGTGCCGTTTAATAGTCACTTTTGAGCTCAGTCTCTAGACTATGACTTGTAGCTCCTGGCAATAGCAGATAAGCTCTCAGCTTACCGCCTCTGTCCTTCGGGTTGGTTTAGAAACGTTAAATCGGCACAAATGAACGAGGGTCACAAAGACCCGAAAATGTTACGGCACAGGCTTCACTTGTCCATTTGGCCTCTTTTTCGATATCTCCCGTCCAGCGCGCTCTAGGCGGAGATCTTGAGCAGCAAGTCTCCGGCAGTTGGACTTTCTCTAGGATAGAGCTAGAAACTTAGGGCTTGGTTAGGTCAAAAAGAAACGAAGATCCCCAGTCTTTGAAAAGGGAGGTCGTAGAAGCGGAGACAAGAAGAAGCCGGGGAATAATCAAATATGAAGGGACAGGTAGATAGTGGTTCGTACCATAGTGCCCTCAGAGCTGTCATTCTCCACTAACGTGATCTGCTTGCTTCTCTCTGTTCCCTTCTGCACTCCTTTTATCTGCTAAAGGCCACTGAGAGCTGGCGACGAGGAAAATGACGATGGAAATTCAATACGCACTGAACAAGCTAGGGAGATTCAGGGTAATTGCAAGCAAAAGAGGGAACAGCAGAGTTTTTAATTGAACTTTACTCCGAAACATTTAAACTGTTTACGGAATGAATTGGCGGCTCTCCTTCTCTATTTCTTTCGACCGAGTCTGACGTACTTACCGTTTTACTATAATTATCCTCCACTGCCTTGTAATTCTCTATTCTTGGCCTTTTTGAGGATGCTAAGCGTCCTATTGCTTCGAAAGAACACCTGTATCTAAATGTGGAGGGTAGAAATAACAAAAAGGCTGGTAAGTAACAAAACGAAGTATTTTACTAAATAGAGTTTAGCAAATCTTAGCTGCTATATTGATCGTCGTCTTACTGTTGCTGCTTTGATGGTTTCCGTTTGATACTTCAAGAAAGAACCTCGGTGTGTACGGCGCACATCGGCAACAAGCTCGTTCTTTAACTAGCGATAACAGCCCATTAGCCCCTAGGTATGTTAATGTAATTATTTTTAGAAGTTCATAAATAGATGCTGAGGTGTAGATTCTATGTAACAGTAAAGCTGCTTTTTCTGCCTATCCTAGGTATAAACAGCCAAACATGTGATTAGCATTAAAATTGCATTGCGACAAGAGAAATGGAATTAATGAGATTTCAGGTATCCATTCATGGTCTTGTATACCAATACCAGACACATCTTGGTTTCGTTAAGGCTATTCAGGTAATACGTGACTCAAGACATTTATCGTCTTATTTTTTGTTTACAGCGTATAAAGTACACGTTACAACGTCGAATGGTTAGCTCTCCAGCATATCAGATTCGTTTTGACTGTAGTCATAGGAGATCCACAACACTAAAACACGCCTCTTGAGAGAAAAGATTGGATGTAAGCAGCAGCTGCTATTTCTGCAACTACGATTCATCATCTTATCGCTGAACGTAGTGATTGGAAGTAAAGATAATAAAATTAAGGTTTTCGTAAATGAAGAATAATAATAGTACCGAAAATAGATAAATATCGTTGACCACATTTGGAATTTTGTGATTGCAATGAGCTATTTAGGGTTAAGCGGTTTCATACCCACAAAAGCTCCTCTGTGTGAACATGGAAACATTAAATAGAAGCAGTCTTGGCAGTCACAGTTCTTCAACGCAAACACTAGTTAATAAAAATAAGCAGCAGCACAATTATGGCTCCGGAAACGTATCAAAAATCATCGTTCTCCTTTATGATACACACGCTTCCTCCCGTCTATTGCCATCATTGTCCTCAATTTTCGCCGTACAGAACGAGCATATGAGCACGTCAATGTATGAAGATCGATGTTTGTCATGTCTTGCGTCCGATACTTAGGTTTTAGTGCATTAGTTCAGATCACTGGTTCCCAGTTCGAAACGAAGTGTGTACACCTGGATTCAAACCTAGACAATCACGTGTCCTTAAGTTCGGCTAACAAACATATTACTTACTACACTATCACGGTGATATGGTACAGGGCTGTAAAAACTGCGTCAACCACCGACTGCCATTCAGTACAGCGTCTGCTTGGCAGCATTTCAGAAGTAAAAGGCAGTCGTGTTCCTGTAAGTGTTTGATATCTTGTCTGCAGGTTGGCTGGCTTACTGGCGTTCTGAGAGCTGCTCCACTATCAACAGTGGTTGTGGCTGTTGCTTAATGTCGCAGCGCCACCTGTCCTTGACATATTCGATGTGTGGCATCAGTGGTGACGTAGTCGGCATCAGGAAGCAGCGGAGTTTGCCATTCTTGCCACCTGCTACCAATAGTTACTGTTGCTGTTTCCAAAGATATGAGAATGCCTATCAGCCTTCCTGCACAGTACAATACTGTAGCGCGACAGGCGTAGAAGACAAACCCTTCATCGAGGTGAGTAGCAAATTTGACTTGGCGGCGCGGAAAAGCGTGCGACATTACTACGCAAGACAAAAGAGATTTCGGATCTCAAGCTTGTGACGGGAAGCACCACCATCGCACAGCAAGTGCACCATAAGTTTGCTCGTACGTAAGCCTCCATGCCGAGCCAGTAACACAAGTAAAAGATAATAGCGTAGCTTGTTCCCCTTACTATAATCCCGCGAGAGTCTTGTTTGCTCATCTGCGTACTTATATGTGCACGATTGGGTAAAAAAAACCCACGAATTTAAGAGTGCTTGTTGTTTTTAGTAATAATGCTATGTTAATCACATCTTAGAGTAGATTGCAGGCAGAAGTCAGTCATCAATGAGACACTGAAAAGCAATAAAGGCCTCTGTCATTAATGTAAAGAAATATCTACACTGTCCGTGTATTGGTACATGATAAATCAATAGAAACCTGTTTGAATGGACGCACTTATCAGCAAAGCCATTCCGGCGAAAATGCTTCTTACCCCAGTGTCTCTTTTTCGGAGCCGGACATTGGGGGTCGGTTATTCTACATTCTGGATATCGACGACTTTATTTTACAATAAATGTATCTAGTAGACATAAAAAGAATGATAAGATTAGAAACGATGTCACTGTAATCATAAATGAAAATTAATTTTATACTAGTGATTTTCGTCAATAGCCTACTGATCAAGAAACGGTTACCACAATGAAGTTCCCTGCTTATAGGTATCCTTTTTTAAAAAAATGCTCAGCTTACAGGCAATTAACGATAATCAAGACCACAACGTGAGCTACCAACAGGGTTTCAAGTAAACAATCCCTTATTAATGTAATACAGTCAGTATATTCTTTCCGGCTGATCGCAGTATGCAAACTATGCTTAAACAGATATCGTGGTGATATCAAATTTAAAACTATACATTATGGAATAATGAATAACTCTTTGAGAAGAAAGAAATGCACACCTGAGTAGGTAAATTATTTCAAGGGAGATTGGCATCTATTAAGTTTCCAGTCATGTATACGTTTTGCTCAAAAATGCCTGCTAATGATAGGCATGCTGAAGTAATTTGTTAGAAGAAGACTGTGTCGGAATGACTAGATCTCACTCCGATTAGAACATTCGCGTGTTTTGCAACGCACACCGTGTACAGACTTCATTGACTACAGATGACAGACACAGGCACTATGTAAACGCCAGCAGTAGAAAGCGTGCACTCGATTGCCTCCTACACACAAACTAACATATATCAAACAGCACCCTACATAAGGTACAAAATAAAGAGTTAGTTCGGACACTTTTACCCAAAAATCTATTTTAAGTAGTACAAACGGATTTCAAATTACATTTTAGTTACATGCATAAAAAAGTTGTAAATCTGAATTATTACGCATCATTGAGGCACACTACTATTTGTAAATACTATGCGTGGGGACGTTTCGGCTCAGTATAATGTATCGGATAATATAATGCATCGGAAACAAAATGCCGTACTCGTGTTTAAACATTATTCAGGAAATTAGCTATCGAATGGTTCCATTTAGCTCATATGTAAAATATCTATTACCGTACCTCACTGTACGCTGGTGGCCTTGTTAGTAATATTGTATTGGCTACACAGACTATCAAATCGATTTTTTAGAAGGTTGTTGTATCCACCTTTCCAGAACTGGCTATCTGATCATACATTCTGAGGTCCTAAGAGAAGACAGATAGGTGATACCCACATATACACAATCACCTTGTAACGGCGCATTTTTTTTTTAATCACCAACAACATACAAGATGTCTGTACGATGTTTCTTCTAAAAAATCGGCTACCCGTGCATGCATCCCTCTTAAAGTAAATTACCTTTCATACACCGTTCCAGCTTCAATCCTGGAAACTAGCAGTGGCAGTACTACAATATAGTACACGTAGAGCTGGATTAGCACTTCTGTATAAAAACTGACAAGGAACTCGACTGTGAAAGTCCTAATCGGAGCTTAAGATTTCGATTCCTAACAAAAGTAGTATATTTCCTTGAAGCTTCACCATAATCCACTTACGACAATGATACAAAAGCTGTATATAACGTGACAATATAAACAAATTAATAAACGCAGATATAAACACCGTAATACTTATAATTAATTTGATAATCAATGATTTTGCGGTGGTAAAATTCAACCCTAACATAAAACTACAAGAAGATATAGTCGCCTGTTACTAATAAACCATTAGTAATAATAATATTACTCAAAAATTATAAGGCAACATGGTCATACATACACGGATATACCATTTATTTGGTACGCCTTTTCTTTGCATAGCCATAATATCTAGGTCGAAATGTAGATTTTTGCGGCGATGATATGTTTCACCCTATGAGTCTCGGATTTGCCAAACAAATGAATTTTCAAGCGAAGTGACCGGATTCCCGACGGATGAACATTGACAAAGGCAGGCTCAAGTCCAGATGCAGACGCAAAACGACAAATATGGCAATCATATTCCCAGAGAGAGTTAGGGTAATAACAATAAAAGACGAAGTCAGGGATAGCTATCTTTAGGATACTCTTAGGCAGTCTCTCTGAGTCATGTAGATGTTATTATTATATGCGGCGGGCACTGATGCCTCATTAAACAGATACCCGTACTACTAGTGAACAAATCGAAGTCAAGCTCCCTCCCCCTTCTACACGCTATCTAAACGTATATTCGTTTTTTTATAAAAGCCACGAATCACATTTTCTTATTTATTCCTATTTGAAAATATAAGATTTCTCCTACTGTAAAGCAATCGATTAGTGACGAGCTAGCGTTACGAGTATTATTTTAGGTTTTTTTTTTATTAGTTTCCCCTAATAACGATTAGTTGGGCTGCTTCCAGGTTGAAAGGTAAAACTGCAATTCATCATTTAATCCAATGTATCACTAATATGTCCAGAGTTCTAACATGTGCTTACATAGCACATCCCTCTACCTTCGGCCTTTTCTACCGTGGGTTACACTTCGGATATGTTCATATATATAGTGCTGTAATTCTACTAGGTAATCTTTAGTAAAAGATAATTATTAAATATCCACTAAAACATGCTAACAAATATTATAAAGTACATATAAGCTTCTTTCAATGGATTTTTAGACGGCAGATTAAAATTTGCATAAACACAAAATATAACTAGTACACCCGGTATTGCATCTGTTTTTTTATTCTTTGCCCTTGTCGGCGACATAGTTGCCTGTTATTAGCAGGCCGCATATTATTATCTGACAAGTTATAGAAACGTTAGACACGAAGAGGGGAAATGGAAAGCGAAAAACCCTGCAGGAATCCATATTAATAATTTATAAGAGAAAGCGTATTATTCTTATATATCATAGCGAAGAATACGAAAGACAGGTATTGTCAAGCTCCTATGATAGGTTAAATATTTAAACAACGTATCAGATTTGATAGATTTACCGGTAGTTAGAATAAGATTAGTATTTGCAGAGTGATTTGTGCTGACGTATCCATTTATGCTCAACTGGACAGCTGAGAACCACCCAAAACTCTGATCCCAAATATCCTGTAGATCTGAATGTCAATCAGTTCTACAAAATATGTTGGGATAAAAATTAGGAGAGTAACTGGTTAAACCATAACGATAGAGGACGGGATCCTTTTGTTTTCGACAGATAGATCTCGTCGAAATTTGTTTTTTGAGGTCTGTCTATACAGTTCCCGTTTCTTTCTGTCTCCTTTCATTTCTCCTATTGCTAGACATTACATCCCGTACTCGATATCTATAGCTTATCCACGATGCCATTGCGTAGTCACCTTGATTCTTTGGCAGATCAGTCAATAATGTGGCTACATAGTCGACTTTCGATAAGGTTCCCGACTCGTCGGAGGCTTTCCATACTATGTCCTAATAATTGTTGGGATTCTCCCTATCTAAAAATGTGGCGAAGACCAAGAGGTCAAGCGTACTCCACCCGACCCGAGCTCTCTGCATAGTTGGTCAGTTCTCATTTTGTCTGCTTTGTCTACGGCTTGGCAAACTGTATTGGCGATTCTCCCCCACGCAAGGGATCTCCGATCGACGCTTGTTCACCCAAAAGAGCCTGCTGTTACGCAGCTCGCACAGTTCCGCTACTGCCCCATATCAGTACTACCGTTGCGCATGGACAGAAAGGCACGATCCGAGGAAGCAGCAACAACAGCCTCAGCTTTAACGATACAGCTTCTGGAGACTGGTTACCCTTATTAGAATGTGTGCTCTCATGGTGTGCAATTGACCGAGAGAAGACAATAACTAAAGATAGATTGGGCGACTTAGGGTGGGAAAGAGCAAAATATATAGAAAACTAGGATGCACTGCTGAGCAGTGGATCGCCCTCTGCCCAATATCCATGCCAGCTTGAATATGAGTGATCCTGTAGTCCTTGCCACGCGTTCAGTTCCGCTTCTTCTCAACTGAAGCATTAGCACTAATACCCGATTAAGTGGGTCCGACGGACAACGATGGAAGAATATTGGATCTAGTTGACCTCGGCGATGGCCATTGAGTGAGTGGAAAGTGCGACTGTCGCTGAAACCTACGCGATGACTAGGCCGGGGTCAAGTCCTCGCTTTGTTTGCATATCAGAAAAGCCCACACTCAGTCGCAGACAGACGAAAAGACAGTTGTCTGCTAGAAGCGAAAATAGGGGATGGTACAAACTGGAGCAGAAGCAGAGAGAAACAGCTACGAGACGATCCAGGCAAGTCAATTTAATAGGTATCTGCAACATCATACAGTAACATATCCATCGACCAGGGATGGCGCATACGAAAGTGGCGAAAATTGCTTTCGTTTTTCGCATGTAATGACACGGAAATTAGCGTTTGGTCAGAAAAATACTATGCGACAAATTGCATAGCGGATTTGAAATCAACTAGGAAAAAACGTTGTGACCTTTATCAGTATTACGCGCCACCTGGGGACTACTGAGAAACAATCGCGATCATAAAGATTGATTTAGAGGAGTTTTTTGTATGTATATGTTTACAGGTATATATAGGTTTATACATATCCGTATACAGGTGACGGGGTATTCTGTATGCATATGGAATGCTGCCTTGTAAATGGGTTAACGTCATTTTTTTTTATTTTAAGGTAGATACGTTTCGACAATGACAAGATATTATTGAAAGGTAATAATCCTAAATGAAACAAGCATTACAAAGGTAGGGTTTTTCTCACCAAAAGATACAGGTCAGCCTTTCCGCTTTTGAGATGGATATATCTTCTCGATCTCGTCATTTTTTTCGACAGTCTGAGAGGAATCTCTACGGAATTCGGAACAAACCACCCCAAACGTCCCTAGGAATAGAGCTTACCATGGAAAAACCTTAATGTAGATACTACTGCTCTAAAGGAAAAGTCAGCCTAAAAATATGATTCAAATGGAGCATAAAAAATTGAGAGTGATTCTGTAATATTTTATACTGTACAATCATAATAGAACGCATAAGTTGAAATCTTGGAACGACTGCATCTTGTCTTATTTAACCGTTGTACTAAGTTCGAGGTGCTTTGTTAGAGAACAGTTTTCATGCCCAGTCGATTTGATATTATTCAAGTCTAGTCCTGAAAATTTTTCTCACCTCTGTACTATTTCAGGTACTTAATATTCTTTTATTAAATGTAAGGCAAGTTACCCACATGCGGACACATTCCCTTGATGCTGCTCTCGGAAAGCTGTTTTCGCTCATCTTGTTGACGTTCGTTGATGTTTTCGAAAAGTTACGAAATTCAATTAGTTATTCCTTTGTCTTAGAGCATTTAATGGTGCCACTACTTTTGCTGTCTGTTTAGCACTGCATTCGGTCGTACACAGCAGTTGTAAGCTTTGCTTTGAGCGTAACGTGACGTGGTAGTCTGTGTTCAAAGTATAGAAGCCCAGTCCTGTTGGGTCTATTCTATAGCCCGGGGTATGTTTGAGCGGCAAATTGTAGCGAAATTTTTTGTAGCTGGGTGCCAGAAAGTCGACGACATCAGGCGGCAAAGTTTATGGCACTTCTGCATGTATTCAAGTTACTGGCGGGTAATGCATGGAATCCTTCTTTGCTGGACCGGAAAATTTCACTAGATCAATTCGGTCGGACCCATTCTAACCAGCCACTACGGGCTAGCCAGCCACTATGGGCTGGTTATGAACGAATGACGCCTCAATGAGCTTGTAATCGTTTCTGGCGACGAAGCACTTTCCCATCGCTGAACTCGCAGTATGTATATCTGTATATAGATATAGAACGAGGGAGAGAGACCCTGTCCAGAGAGGACTGTAAGATTTGCAGTTCAGAGAGTATCCGCGTTTGGCCAAGAGCGGACCTGCTAAATTCGGATCAGGGAAGTAAAAGCTGGACGAGCAAAGCTAAAACGAATCACTAAAAAACAGTTTCTTTTGAACCGAGGCGTGAAAGTGTTGCGCGTCAGTGGCTAGAACTTCAAAAACGTAATTAGCAAGTTAAATTTACAATGTGAAACTAGAATTGTTTAAACTTCATAACAAATGGAACGTTTATTTCTTCAAACAACAAATAATTCAATTATAATTGAGTTGGTGGACCCCGGTCTTCTCGAAGTAGAAACTGGTTGAGTTTATTCCAGGAGAAATAAGCACTTTTTAGTTTAGAAAATCAACGCTCAGAAGTCAAGTTTTTATTCCTCGAAGGCCACAGGCAAAACTTTATTGGAAATTGGTGAAAGGTGAAAAAAAAACCACATAGACACACAGTACGTGAGTAGTACAAATGTTTTTCTTAAAAAGCGTTCGCACGGCAATCAAAAGCACGAGGTTTAATTACTTAGTGACAAGGTCAGATCTCATTGCCATATTTCAATTATTGTATTGAGCAAAGGAGTATCTAACGTTAGCTTCAAACCGCTTATTCTCCTCATTTAAGTCCGTATGATTTCGAGGCTTTTTCTGTCCTAAAAGGGGCAACTGGTGAACAAGCATATCCCTCTATCGATTTACTTCACGAAGTCATAGGTGACTATTCAGAAGTACTGGAGTAAATGTATAAAAGATATAAGAGAGACCCGTATTCAAAGTCACCATTCTAGGCCAAGTAGTTCAAAAGTTATCTGATTTTAATCCCCACCGAATTCGTTTGTAACAATTTAACACGCGTCGTAGTGTAAAGGCAGAGACCATGAATCTGTTATGAACTTTTAAGAAGGACTATAAAAAGCAAATCTTTAATTTCATTATTGCATATCTTTTATCGACTAACCCAATATATTTATTGATTTAACCCAGAAACTGCCTTTTTTCGCTGCCATTGGAAAACGCTCGCATATAACCATATGGTTTTTGCTATATAGCTTGCCAAGTTTTAGCTAGGGTTGAAATGCGATTCTCATGTACTCAAGCTTTTACGTAGAATTACCAGTAACTTGTAACGATGCCCCTCATGAGCAAAAAATGCCTAGGGCGCCTAATATTTTTTAGCCTATTTTGTTATTGTTCATAATATTTGCATAAAACGAGCATGTAAAATCTCAATGTTCTACTAGCTATCCTAAGCCGCACATTTCCACATCTTCGCAGTTTTTTAAATGCAAAAACCATTGACGAAGACAAAACGTCTTGAGGTAATAACTTCGATGAGTTACGATTCAGCTTCATTTTAGGCGTAAACGAGCGAAACTTTGAATAACCTCGGGCAACGTTTTTTTCTGATTCAGAAATCCATCAGATCTCATAGAAATTTTATTGCTCTCTGAATTAGTTCATGAATGAAATAAAGCAAGCTAACTAACTGTAACCTTGCTATTTACATAGTGTTATCCAATAAGCAACAGTGCTTTCAATGATGAATAAAGTATACTCGACCATAGAGCATACGCCATCGTACGCCAAGTGTTTGACTCTTCTGTTCTCAAACAACACTCGCACACACCGAAAAATCTACGGCATGCGAGGCCATACATGCAAAGACCATTATTCAGACAATATCACAGCGCGACTCGGATGTACAATTCTTCATCACTGATGCCGTGTTTCGGGCAAGTACTACTGCTTTGAAAATAACAGGAATGAGGATATAGTGCACTTCGCTTGCCCCTTGTTCTGCTCACTGCTAAACACAAGCGCCACTCGTGTAACCGGCAATAACAAACTTGCGCTTGATGTTTCCTCTTCTAGTAAAGGAGTCTTAAACGATGGATGGTAATGCGCGGAAGGGAGATGGTACAAGTAATTTTGAGGGTAGAAGAAAAAGCCCTCGGGTAGCAGAGATAGCGATGATATCATGGACGCGTAGAAAGAAGTAGATTGGGGATAAAGGGCAGGGTAAAGGCCCGATAAGTAAGAACGTACAGATGAAATTATCAAAAAGTCAAAGGTTGGATTGACAATCTCGTTTACGTATAGAATTAGAGGCTTTATGAGCAAGAATAAAAAATGAAAGGTAATACACAAAGCTTGTTTAACTTCAGTCCGCGGAATCACGGTAACTGGCAAGTTTTGAGCCAAACTGTTCTGATAAATACAGATGCGGAATCACGGTAACTGGCAAGTTTTGAGCCAAACTGTTCTGATAAATACAGATGTTTACGGATAAGTGAGATAGTGTAATTGGTAGATGGCTACATGACGCACGTAGTATATGCCGAAACGGGCATTATTAGGCAAGCTTAGAAAAAAAAAAGGACAAATGCTTTAGTGCTTAAAAATAGAGTACTAGAGACAGGCGAAATGCTAACTGAAGAATAATGTACGTTTAGAATGAACATCATTGTGAACTAGAAGTAATCCACGAAATTACATATTATAATAAGTTCTCTTATATATCACATCTGTGTGAAGCTCCGTATACCAATGCAAACTAAGTCAAAATTAAGGTCGTATCTTTTTGTTTATATACAACGACGTCGGTCGAAGTAAGCACTACATAATTTGATCAATAAGATAGAAGCTATTGATTAAACAAACGTTTATTGATCAGCCGAATTCAGTGAAGACAAATACGTACTTTATATTTAATCGAAGATACTCGATATGCGACGAACTTCGTTATTTCCATATTATTTAGTTCGACGTGCTTTCTTGTCTTTTATAACCTTACCTCAATTTTGCTGTTGATGAGCTATTCGCTAAAGCCACAGTGCAAGGGTTACTTGAAGTGAGGAAGCTTGCCGTCGTAGTAGTTGTATTCACAGACAAAGTCGTTTCAGATATAAGTGGGCCAAGGCATTTATTGACTGTAATCACACTGTAAATCTGAACTGACTTTGACGTTCCACAGAGTGCACAAGGTCCTACGAATATTAACGACAAGGTGACTCTACCAACTGTATCTGTCCTAACCAAGCGGGACTCCGTCGATGCACGACATTGTCTAGGGCTGATCTTCAGAATGCTACTTCTCAGTTAGCAACAGATGTCGAAACGTAAGGCATATGTAAAGGCAATAGACGCCCGCGTAACTCCAACTATGCGTCCATGAAGCTATATACATTATGAACCGTTTGAGTAGTTGGCAAAACACTCGCTGCATTGTATAAGTAAACGTAACTCTGTAAACATTCGATCATTACGTCCCGTGTTGGGTCTGTAAACACTCAATACCAATCATCTTCCCATGGAGATTCTACAGTTCCACGGACGAGATAATACGAAGGAAAACAGAGTCGATTCATTCATGGATGTGTTGAGGCATTCGAAAGAGTAGCACACTAATTATACCCAGCAAGTTTTTAAAAAAGAGTATATTTATATATTGTATTTCTATCTGCGTCTGCCCCATGAAAAAACCTGAAGTTTTTTTTCATCTGCTTCCCTTAGTTGAAAACTAACACTGTCTTCTTACCGCTAGCGCAAAGGAGTTTACGGTGTTGCTTCAAATGATGTGAAACGAAAAGGCAATATTCGAACTCAGGGCAGGCCGCCATACACATCTGCATACGTATGTGCGCGGCAGAATAAAGATAGAATCGGTAAATGGCCTGAAGGGTGGCCGTGGTTTATGATGGCTAAGTTCCGTTCCTACTCAGGGTTCCTCGAAGGCGCGAGTAAGACTCACTTCTGATGAACAGAAGCAAATGGTGTTCAGCGCTGTCAGCGATTACGGGGTTTGTCCTCTTCCTTCGTTAGTAGTGGCCGCTTTATTCATCTGCTCCTCCTGCTTAGACTATTTTTTCATTATGACGTTGAGGGTGTCGGGCAGCCTGTTGCCGTAGTCAATGGATTCAGCAACAAACGTTCCGTTTCATTTAGATTTACTGGGGTCATTAGAAAGCCGAAACCGTACCAAAGCAACGATAGACAGTAGACCCAGATGCAGAAGTCCGGAACAAAAAAAGACGAATTTAAAGAAGAAAATATCAAAGGATGAGAGATTATTGACGGTACACCACGTGTGCAGGACAAAAGGGCCTGCAGTAGCAGTAGGATTAGGAATGGTAGTAGAAGTGACATTCGCAATAAACGTCTTTTAAGCAGACGGTGGAGAAAACCAGCCATCTACAGAACCTTGGAAAACCCAAGCTTAATTAGATGTTTCCTTGCCCTAATCATTGTGGCGGTAGCTCTTTTCTTTCTCGGCCCCTACACCTATGAAGTGTTTATTCAGGAAGTACGGGCCCCCTAATGACGTTGTACAATACAGGGATAAATATGCTAACACTCAGTATAGCAGCAGTATAGTAACAACAAGCCTCAAGGTTTCAAGCCGCTCAAGCGTAGGGCGAAGTATCTGTCTCTTTCTTGACAGCATTCCTTTTGAGTAACTGAATAGCTTTTACAAGCAGTAAGCCATTTCCAATTTCTGCTTGCCTAGAGGGAAACGGGAGGGCAATCCACTTTGTCGTCCTTCTTTCTGCTAATGGAATCGGTAGACGATCTTGGCTTTCGGGAACCAATTGTACTGCTAAACAGAATAGACTTTCCAGGCTACCGAGTGATTTGGAAAACAAAATCCCTTCCTCTTAGATTTTGATTAGTAAACGATCAATCTTCGGGCTCTGATTTACATTTAAGATAAGTCTGTCTTACATCATCGTGCTGCCGCTCTCCATTTTTGTATTTAATGGTCAACCAACGTTGCAAATTGATCGCACACGTTCTTTGTCACCTTTTATCTATATGTTAAACTTTGTCGTCATCATTAACAAGCTTTTGTCTACAGAAACTTAATTGGATGGGAGATACGCGCATCCGTCGCTGAATTGAGCAGTGTCATTGATATTTAGGCTCGAAAAACGCAAACAATCGCGTATTGGGCAGAATTTCAAATAAAAGACACATGATCTAAACGGTAGTACAACTCATGCACCGTTGCCGGTGTTAACCTTTCAGGGTTTTCAATCCGCGATTGACTCTTAGTTTTCATTCTCTATGTTATTAATCACGCTGGATCTATATGATTACACGTGCATGGAAGATATGATTACACGTACGGGCTCCTGCCATAGCTTGGTCTTCTTCAAGAGTTCGACGAAGACCAGGCTCACATTGTAAAGTTCTAGTCGCTAAGTAAAGTATTATATATCATGTTTGTTTCCATCGGTCTGTCGCAATAGTGAGATATGGACACGTGGTACCTGTGCCTTTTCTGTGGACGAAGCGACGTGTAAGATGTGTCGCAATAGTCACGCCTGCGGCTAAGCCTTGACTTGTTCGTGGGATGTGATTCCATTTTGGACTCTAAGTACTATAACATAAATAATGGTAGCTAAAGGCATAATTTGATTCCGATATACGATAACTCCGTTATCCTATGCTTTAAGCCTGACATAGTGTTGAGTACGTGCCAACCTCCACAGAATGCTTCAGAGTGAGCATTTCAAATAGCTTTCGTCATGGTTATAGTTCTCCATTGTGAAATAATGCGTTATTAAAAGATGATCAAGTTTGATCGAAGAAATATTTGAGTTTCAGTGCCACTGCTAAAAACCTCTTCCATTTAGTCCAGACGAAAAACATTACCTAAAACGATGCTTTTTATGGCTGTTCAGTCAATTATCGACTTAACAGGCCCTATCAGACCGAAAATTTTCGTGTTCATCTCATAGTTAAGAAATTGCAGTTGTAAACAAGCCATTTTGTACCATCGATATTACAACATAACGCTAACGGGTTGGAAGACCGTTAGCGTTATGTTGCACACATACGATAGGACTGTCTAGATGACGCTACTTCTGAGGAATCTTTAGGCATTGTTGTCTCTTGACAATCAAAAGCTTCGAAGTCTAACCGATTTCAGCTTTGAGTTTCATACGGCAACGTTGAGTCACGTATTCGATAGGACCGATTTCATACTGACAGAAGAGCTCGATTGGCCGTTTCTCATAGTTGCTGCCGCTGCTTTTACTGCCGCAGTGAAATTTCATTTAAGAATCCTTCTTTGTCCCGTGTGTTGTGCCGCTTGCTGAAAAATTCTTGATCGCATTATGACGTTATTTGTCATCACCAACAGGACAGGACATAGCCTAGGTCGAAACCCTAGAGAACAACTTAAAGTGTTTTCAAATGTAATTATATTAACGTTTCGATGGAGTAGAATATAGATCGAATGCGTCCCCAAGTATTAATTATACCTACATTAATTAAAATAATCAGGTGTCTGCCTGATTCAATACAATTGTTTGTACTATATAATTCTAATGGGTAGAAAAGCATCGAGCGTTCGGACTCTATTCCAACTCCATTTGCTTAAATTATTCAAATCCCAGCTGTCGTTCTTGAAGTTATTCTCACAGGATACGTTGAACGTATTCTACCGTTTTGGTTAGCTTTCAAAGTCAGTCGTACGATGCGATGTCGACTCTGCTCTCGTTTTCTTCCTGTATTTCCCCGACCGTCTCAAAGCGTATTCCTTTCAGGTGCTTCTTGAGCTTTGACAAAAGGAAACTCACAGAGAGCTGAATACGGTGAATATTAAGATTATAGCGAGCCCAGCAGCGAACCGTTCTGTAAAAAGCCGATAAAAGTATCGACTAACCAGCGCATTATCGTGGCGAAGAATATACGGCTTGCTCTCCCAATGTTCAGACCTGTTTTTTCTTTTGGCGAACAGCGTAAGGCAACATAGTTAAGACTTCTTTGTGATACGCTTTAGTGACGGTAAAACTGCTCGAAATGTGTTGACGTTGTACGTTTTCTTTGTAGACAAAAACCGCCGAGAAGAACTTTAGCTAAAAACCTAGGGCCTGTTTTTTTTTTCGTTCTCGGCTCAACTTAGAAGCTGTCCTCGATTGTGCTTTCCTCTCCATGTTATTCCCGTTCTCCATGTTAAACCCGTAATAACTCGCTACTACAAATCCGACTTATCTTCGAGTACTTTCAGGTTCTCGTGAACCGATTGTCGAGTAGTTTGCATTTGCATAAAATTTGGCTGCCTTTGACACAGTTTCTGTTGTGAGTCTCATCTGCTCCGAATTATTTCTTACACCAGTTTAACATGTGTCAACGCAAGATATTTAACTCTCTGACTCTGAACTCTGTCTGATTCGACGACCCTCCAATGTGAGCCGCTTTGTTTTTGCTATGCGTTATCCTTTCTACATTGCTCAGGACGAAAGTTATCTCTCCAAAATTGTTGACACCAGTTGTAGAATCGACATTTACTCCCTGCCTGGTTTGTAAAAGTCTTCTGTGACATGAGCACCACTTTTGAGCATTTTTTTTTTATGACTGAACCCGATCGAATGCTCTGAAATTTGTGTAGCAGTCGCACGTGACAGAAGACAGCCGTGTAAGTGTGTGTGGCACGAAGAGCTTGGTGTCGGGCTGGATTTCAACTGACAAAACCCAATACAATCGTATACGTGAAACACTATCGAGCTTACAGTGTAGTAAGTTTATTTTTTAGTTTTATTAGTTATTATTTATTAGTGGTTTTATTAGTTTGTTACCTCAATACAGCTAGGTCGTAGTTACGATCTAATGTCACTCTCTAACTTCAATCTGTTTCGCTTCGCACAAGCGCTGTTTGTGAAAGGTATTTGCCGACTTGTGTTTGTTATACTATTAAACTGAATTCATTACTTTATAAAATGAGCGAAATGTAAAAATACGATAGAATACCAAAATAAAAATATATCTTGGACAGTCGGGCTTACAACACGCAATGGGTATAATGAGATGAAGTGAAGGGAAAATTGGATTACAGTTAGGAACTATACTTACACACTGAGCAGTATATTTTTTATTTAAAAATCCTTTTTTTTTTTTTTTTTTTTTTACTGGAAGTTTACGGTTGTTTCTTTCTTAGTTTTGTGGTTCCATTCAGCAGATATAACCAGTCATTAACAAAATTAGTTGTTAGGCTTAACAGTTATTTCTTAAGCTCAATGCTTCACCTGGCCTAAGTAAGGAGACTCCGACAAATCGGAAACAATGAAGCGACAGCTGAAATAAAAAAAAAAGGTGCTAATTAAGTGTGTCCTTACGTCCGTCGAATGCCGGAAAGGAACGAGAGAAGCATCCCAAACAATTAGGAGAAAACTTAATGAAGAAAACTTAAAAACTTAACTTTAATGAACGAAGATAGTTTTTTGATGCTTTCGCTGTCATCTTATCGAGCAGTCTTTACACCCAACGAGGTGTAAACATGAGCTAATTTTTGCAGCAGAGCAACGATTCTCTGATCAACGTGTGTTATTCATCTCCTTTTGCCGTTAACGGGCTTATCAGACAGCAAGAGAGATTCGGCAATGGTCTCTGTAACAGGAGTTCATTATAGTTTCTTCCAAATTATGGAGAACACAGGTTTTGTTAACCATTGAGAGCTTTCTACGTAAGCACAAAGCTGAGCTACGCCCATTTTAAAATTAAGGGTATTAAAAAAAAAGGCTTTATTAGCACGAAGTGATACCAAATAGAAAAACCTACAGGTACTGCGGTTATATAAATAAATAGCTTTAACAGCTTTTTAGTTTATTTACTGCATGTTCGAGCATCTTTTATTCGTGGATTGCTTTATGAGCTCACGTAGCGTAATCTAGTTCCGCCGTAATAATCCTTCAGAGGTGTGCCGTTATAGCAAAATCAGGCGTTTCTTTTCTACTGACATTACTGCTTTTTTTATTTCAGTAAAAGGCTCTAAACATTGGCCTAATTAGGGTTTCAAGCTAGTTTAGCGCTTAAACATGTAGTTGTATTCACTTTGACCCGAATCTGATTGACAGTGAACAATTTACCCTTATAGGGATATTTTGCTTCCGCAATCGACGTTCTTTTCGAGTCTCCTTAGTGGTATTTTATTGTATCGTTATTAATAACATTTTATTTTTTGGTGGATTTGGTGGCTAAAATACTTTGTGTTCAAAATGAGGTCTGGAAAATAATTTTCGCATATGCTTAAAGTTCAGTGCAAAGCAAAACGTATGCAATTTTTTTTACACGTGAATCATTAT